>NC_134699.1:57136935-57436935 GCF_050947455.1 Rhinoderma darwinii
TACACAGCCTCCTTGGTGGAGGTACCAGTCTCTATTATATACACAGCCTCCTGGGTGGAGGTGCCAGTCTCTATTATATATACACAGTCTCCTGGGTGGAGGTACCAGTCTCTATTATATACACAGCCTCCTTGGTGGAGGTGCCAGTCTCTATTATATATACACAGTCTTCTTGGTGGAGGTACCAGTCTCTATTATATATAAACAGCCTCCTTGGTGGAGGTGCCAGTCTCTATTATATACACAGTCTCCTGGGTGGAGGTGCCAGTCTCTATTATATACACAGTCTCCTGGGTGGAGGTGCCAGTCTCTATTATATACACAGTCTCCAGGGTGGAGGTACCAGTCTCTATTATATATACAGTCTCCTGGGTGGAGATGCCAGTCTCTATTATATACACAGTCTCCAGGGTGGAGGTACCAGTCTCTATTATATACACAGTCTCCTTGGTGGAGGTACCAGTCTCTATTATATACACAGTCTCCTGGGTGGAGGTGCCAGTCTCTATTATATATACACAGTCTCCTTGGTGGAGGTACCAGTCTCTATTATATATAAACAGCCTCCTTGGTGGAGGTGCCAGTCTCTATTATATAAACAGTCTCCTGGGTGGAGGTGCCAGTCTCTATTATATATACAGTCTCCTGGGTGGAGATGCCAGTCTCTATTATATACACAGTCTCCAGGGTGGAGGTACCAGTCTCTATTATATACACAGTCTCCTGGGTGGAGGTGCCAGTCTCTATTATATATACACAGCCTCCTTGGTGGAGGTGCCAGTCTCCATTATATACACAGTCTCCTTGGTGGAGGTACCATTCTCTATTATATACACAGTCTCCTTGGTGGAGGTACCAGTCTCTATTATATACACAGCCTCTTCGGTGGAGGTGCCAGTCTCTATTATATACACAGTCTCCTTGGTGGTGTCAGTCTCTATTATATACACACAGTCTCCTTGGTGGAGGCGACAGTCTCTATTATATATACACAGCCTCCTGGGTGGAGGTACCAGTCTCTATTATATACACAGCCTCCTTGGTGGAGATGCCAGTCTGTATTATATATACACAGCCTCCTTGGTGGAGGTGCCAGTCTCCATTATATACACAGCCTCCTTGGTGGAGGTACCAGTCTCTATTATATACACAGCCTCCTTGGTGGAGATGCCAGTCTGTATTATATATACACAGCCTCCTTGGTGGAGGTGCCAGTCTCTATTATATACACAGCCTCCTTGGTGGAGGTGCCAGTCTCTATTATATATAAACAGCCTCCTTGGTGGAGATGCCAGTCTGTATTATATATACACAGCCTCCTGGGTGGAGGTACCAGTCTCTATTATATACACAGTCTCCAGGGTGGAGGTACCAGTCTCTATTATATATAAACAGCCTCCTTGGTGGAGATGCCAGTCTGTATTATATATACACAGCCTCCTGGGTGGAGGTGCCAGTCTCTATTATATACACAGTCTCCTGGGTGGAGGTGCCAGTCTCTATTATATACACAGTCTCCTGGGTGGAGGTGCCAGTCTCTATTATATACACAGTCTCCTGGGTGGAGGTGCCAGTCTCTATTATATACAGTCTCCAGGGTGGAGGTACCAGTCTCTATTATATACACAGCCTCCTTGGTGGAGGTGCCAGTCTCTATTATATACACAGTCTCCTGGGTGGAGGTGCCAGTCTCTATTATATACACAGTCTCCTGGGTGGAGGTGCCAGTCTCTATTATATACACAGTCTCCTTGGTGGAGGTGCCAGTCTCTATTATATATAGCCTCCTTGGTGGAGATGCTAGTCTCTATTATATACACAGTCTCCTTGGTGGAGATGCTAGTCTCTATTATATACACAGTCTCCTTGGTGGAGGTACCAGTCTCTATTATATACACAGTCTCCTTGGTGGAGGTACCAGTCTCTATTATATACACAGCCTCTTCGGTGGAGGTGCCAGTCTCTATTATATATACAGCCTCCTTGGTGGAGATGCCAGTCTCTATTATATACACAGTCTCCTTGGTGGAGGTACCAGTCTCTATTATATACACAGCCTCCTTGGTGGAGATGCCAGTCTCTATTATATACACAGTCTCCTTGGTGGAGGTGCCAGTCTCTATTATATACACAGTCTCCTTGGTGGAGGCGACAGTCTCTATTATATATACACAGCCTCCTAGGTGGAGGTACCAGTCTCTATTATATACACAGCCTCCTTGGTGGAGATGCCAGTCTGTATTATATATACACAGCCTCCTTGGTGGAGGTGCCAGTCTCTATTATATACACAGCCTCCTTGGTGGAGGTACCAGTCTCTATTATATACACAGCCTCCTTGGTGGAGATGCCAGTCTGTATTATATATACACAGCCTCCTTGGTGGAGGTGCCAGTCTCTATTATATACACAGCCTCCTTGGTGGAGGTGCCAGTCTGTATTATATATAAACAGCCTCCTTGGTGGAGATGCCAGTCTGTATTATATATACACAGCCTCCTGGGTGGAGGTACCAGTCTCTATTATATACACAGTCTCCAGGGTGGAGGTGCCAGTCTCTATTATATATAGCCTCCTTGGTGGAGGTGCCAGTCTCTATTATATACACAGCCTCCTTGGTGGAGGTGCCAGTCTCTATTATATACACAGCCTCCTTGGTGGAGGTACCAGTCTCTATTATATATAAACAGCCTCCTTGGTGGAGGTGCCAGTCTCTATTATATACACAGCCTCCTTGGTGGAGATGCCAGTCTCTATTATATACACAGCCTCCTTGGTGGAGATGCCAGTCTCTATTATATACACAGCCTCCTTGGTGGAGATGCCAGTCTCTATTATATACACAGTCTCCTTGGTGGAGGTGACAGTCTCTATTATATACACAGTCTCCTGGGTGGAGGTGCCAGTCTCTATTATATACACAGTCTCCTTGGTGGAGGTGTCAGTCACTATTATATATACACAGTCTCCTTGGTGGAGGTACCAGTCTCTATTATATACACAGTCTCCTGGGTGGAGGTGCCAGTCTCTATTATATACACAGTCTCCTTGGTGGAGGTGCCAGTCTCTATTATATACACAGTCTCCTTGGTGGAGGTGCCAGTCTCTATTATATACACAGTCTCCTTGGTGGAGGTACCAGTCTCTATTATATATACACAGTCTCCTTGGTGGAGGTGCCAGTCTCTATTATATATACACAGTCTCCTGGGTGGAGATGCCAGTCTCTATTATATACACAGTCTCCTTGGTGGAGATGCTAGTCTCTATTATATACACAGTCTCCTTGGTGGAGATGCTAGTCTCTATTATATACACAGTCTCCTGGGTGGAGGTACCAGTCTCTATTATATACACAGTCTCCTTGGTGGAGGTGCCAGTCTCTATTATATACACAGTCTCCTTGGTGGAGGTGCCAGTCTCTATTATATACACAGCCTCCTGGGTGGAGGTACCAGTCTCTATTATATATACACAGTCTCCTTGGTGGAGGTGTCAGTCACTATTATATATACACAGCCTCCTGGGTGGAGGTGCCAGTCTCTATTATATACACAGCCTCCTTGGTGGAGGTGCCAGTCTCTATTATATACACAGTCTCCAGGGTGGAGGTACCAGTCTCTATTATATACACAGCCTCCTTGGTGGAGATGCCAGTCTGTATTATATATACACAGCCTCCTGGGTGGAGGTGCCAGTCTCATGGATTAATGTAAAGACTGTGCTCAGTTTGTATAAAGATTATGTCTACGAACCACTTGTGGCCGGGTGTCTTCTGGGTGTAGAACTTCCGTTTAGCCCGCGGGTGTTCGGCCCCGCAACCTCCTTTACGGCACAGAACGAATGGTAACTGCCAATGTTTTACACACAGACTTCCATGGCAGCAAAATACAACAACCTAACGAACGTGTCCGTTCTGCCTGCTCATTGGCTGGCGCATTACATCATTGCTAGATCATTGGTGCTTTTTCTGTCACTCAACCGGAGGGGCGGGACCGCGAGCAGCAGTTTGGTGGAGAACACAAAGTGGGCGTGGTTAGTTTACGTTGTGTCTGGTTTCTGCTCCTCGTTATTGCAGCCGGTCAGGCAGATGGAGTAACGATTATTGAATGGGTTTTTCCCACTACATGGACTTTATAGATGAGAATATCTCCACACCATTAACAACACTTGAATTTTTTTTAAAAGAAAAGTAGCCTTTCCCTTTAAATTAAAATCACTACTACCTATATTCACACGGTGCGGTTTTTGCAGCGATTTTTTTGAAAATCGCATATTCTGTTTTTAACAGATCTACAGCCTTTTCTTAGTACCTTGGAAAGCTGAGGTTGTCACCCAGCTTTCCCAGACACAGAAATGACTAAGAAACAGCTGAGGCCCTCTTCACAAGCACATGTGGAGCAGCCGATGACCTCAGCTGCCCTTCGCTAATATTTAGAGTTAAAAAAAGGCATTAGTCTTTAATATATTTGGCGCATCAATTCTGCGTTGTTTAGCCACGCCTTTACGATGCTTAACACGCCGCACAATAATCGGTACGAGTCTTTGTCTAATACACCACCTGCCTTTTTCCTGGGGCATTTCGTCTGTAGACGCAGATTTCGTGGCGTATTTGCTGCGGAATTTCATTGAAGTCTACGATAAAATGTTACAGAATTTGCGCAGCGTTCACGCTACGCGGAGACCCGGCCTTAGTCGCAGATCCAGCAGAGATTACCAGAAACAACGGCGCTGTACGCTGCACTTTTGCTTCCGGTAAAACCACAGACGCCCCGACGGAGCCCATTAAAGTCAATGCGTTCCGTCGGCCGCCATGTTGCAACGGAACCGTCGCTTCCGGTTTTCCCTTGTGCTGCTCCTGTGGAACAATGGAAAGCCCTGACGCAGGTGTGAACAGAGCCCAACTCACGTGACGCCGAATGGAAGGTTCAGTAACAAAACGACCTAAAAAAGTAGATAAAATAAATGTAAATAATTTTTTTTTAAGAAAATATAAAAATGAACAAAAAAAGTTAATAAAAAAAAAAGGGCCGCTGAATTGGCCATACGGTGGCGCTATAATCGCGGTCGACCAGGTGTTTTTTATTATATGTTTTTTATAAAAAAAATAATAATTTATGCCTCCACCCTTTTCAACCTCTTCGGACCCCAGAGTAGAACAAAAATTTTATTCATCGCGTTCAGACTGGAAGTTATCAGGATATATACAGAACCCTTTACATATTAACAGGGTTGTCCAGGATTAGACAGACATGGCTTTCCTTTCAAAAACAGCGCCCCCCCTGTCCATGGGTTGTGTCTGGTAGTGCAGCTCAGTTCCATCAACCTCTTACCAATGCAGACATTTTTTGTTTTTTCCTCCTCACCTTCCAAAAGCCATAACTTTTTTTATTTTTTTCCATCAACAGTCGTGCAAATGGTCAATACGATTACAATACGTCCTCCTCTGGCGGGAGCACCAAGATGGCAGACCTTTCATCAGGCGCCCAGGCTTCTATGACAATCATTGGCGATAGATAAAGCAGACACCGGTGGCGTATAAACTGAGCTGAGCCCATGATGCCGCTCCATACATCCCCTCCCGACTATGACCTACATTGACGTCAACTGTCTGGAAGGAGTTAAAGTCAATAGGGTTTAGCTGCAATACCACAAACAACCAGTGGACAGGTGTGGCGCTGTTTATAGAAGAAAGCAGCCAAGTTTTTCTAATCCTGGGCAACCCTTGGATGGGTTAGTGTTTGCTGGTTTCTGCCGACAGTCCAGCTGCCTCTGTCTTCACCCGGGCAACCAGGCAGAAACCACACGCTGCCTGGCACAACTACCACCATTGTCTGTGGTGCCACGTCGTGTGCTAACTGTTCAAGAAGGAGAAAGCGGATAGACTTGGCTTAGGAGTCCTCTCTTGGGCTGTGCTGGTTTCAGGGGGCATCTGACTTGGCATTTTACCATCTTTCCCAAGTCTCCTTATTGGGGTCACCAATTCCATGCCATCAAAAAGTGACAGCCCTCCGCATGGTGGAGTCTGGGCAGACACCTCGGGATCGCTGTGGGCGCGGTCCTTCTTGTCAATGGCCGTGGCACCTTCTTCCGTATCTTGGCTTCCATTCTGGGTAAATCCGTGGCAAGCAGGATCGGAGGATGTGATGGGGGTGGTAGGGACGCTAGAGGGGGTCAGTAGATTCTCACAGCCTGTTTCAGGGAGGGGGTCTGTAAGAAGATCCAAGGGGCTGGCATGGGTAGAGGGGGAGGTGGGTATTTGGAGGGCAGTCCCATGCTTAGGAGAGGTTTGTGTCAGGGCTTCAAACTGGAGAAGAATCTTAAAAAGAACACAAGTGGTTAATTATGACGCCTAATGAAACAGTCCAGTCACATCCAGAGCTGCAATCAGAATTCTGCTGCCTCCCATGAAATGGTAGCAGGGAAATAAAGGCCCGATCGATTAAAAAAGCAGAATTCTCAATGCAGCTTTGGCTGTGACTGGAGTATATACATATATTAGAAAAAAAACGTAACACCAAATCAGACGCAGATGTTTTTTTTTATAAGTGGAGATAACGCGGTCCCTACCTTCCTGGCTTTGTCCTTCACTGGTCCTGAGGGTCCTCGGCTCAGCTGCTGCAGATTGTTCCTAACCACCGCCATCATGTGGTCATGTGACAGCAGGTCAGAGGTCATGAGGGAAGCGATAGCGCACATAGACCGCTGTAAGGAAACCAATATAAAAGCTTACTCATAACTGAACCAGTGACCAGCAATGGTGGCTAGCAGTATGGCATCACAGTCAGCTGAAAGGGGAGATAAGTGGCTGCCTGTCATCTATGGCGCCGCTTATCCATGGATTTTGTCGTCGTCCCCATAGACATTAGAATATTAAAAAAATATATATAATGTTCATCAGCTCCTTGCCTGAAGGCTACACCTTCTGCATGAGGCAAAGGTGACAGCTGCGACTAGACCATTTATGTATTCTGTTCGGCTTTTCTTTTTTTTTATTTAAATGGATTCGAAATTGTGCCAGTTAATTTCCAAACAGATCTTTATAGTATTCGGAGCTCTGTTTTTCTGATACAGAGCTCCAAAATCCCCTGTATAGACAGTCAAATGATAAAATTTGTTCCTGCAATCACCACTAGAGGGAGCGTGTGGCTGTTTTGTTATTGCAATGTATAAACAGTATATCGTAAGCTCCCCCTAGTGGTGGCTGCAGGAAGCCAGAATTTTATTATTGATTTCTACGCAGGATTTGTAGCTCTGTGTCAGTAAAGCGGAGCTCCCTACTGCTATGAAGATATATTAAGAAATCAGTAGAGAATGTCGAGCCACTTTAACAAAATCTCACGACTAAATTTACATGAAAAAGTTAAATAGTTTTGAGAATTTTCGTATTTTCAATTCCTATACATAGCGGATTTCAAAATTCCTCTGGTTGCCCTTGGAAACAGACAGATCTGTACCCTGCTGTCATGTGATGCACTGCCCTCTAGTGACAGGAAACCAGCAGAATTCTGTAATTAGCTTTGGACCTGAATGGAGAAGAAAATTAATGGAAATCCATAAAAAAAAAAAAAGTGTTGTCCATTTGGGTCTTTAGTGTTTTCTCACCAGTTTGATAGACGAGCCGTCCTCTTCCAATGAGCGATTTAACATCTCGAACACCACTTCACAGTTCAGCAGCGAACACCTGTCAGAAGACAGCACAAGAGCGCGTTACGAGATTTCGTTTTTATTGTCACTTTGGGGTACATAAGTCTTTTTGACCACTTTTCATTTTTTATAGTCCCCCGGGGACTTTGCATAAACGATCTAACGATCTTACTTATGTACTGCAGTGTATTGCCTTTATCTGCACTCCACTAATGGTAGACCTGGAGGTCTTCAATAGGTCTCTGGCTGCTATGGCAACCGGTCAGCACCCTGCAATTTCATTGCGGGAGGGGGGGGGATTGGGGGACAGAGGGAGCACCCTCTGTCTGACCACTCAGATGCCGAGGTCGCTATTAAATGCAGGTCTTGAGGAGATTAACAGCCGGGTCTAGAGTGATCTGCAATCCCGGCCACAGACGGGTGTCAGTTGTATGAAACAGCCGGCACCTGCCACATACGGGGTGGCAAGGGGTTAATACAGAGCTCAATAAATCTGTCTTCCGTAAAGCTCCCCCTAGTGGCGACTGAAACCATCCAGAATGTGATCACATAAGCCCCAGTCTAGCCAGAACTCACCCTCTAACAAACTGCTGCACCTCCTCTTGGGTGAGGAATAATTTTTGCCCCCTTATGGCGGTCAATACCAGTTGTGCCTCTTGTAGACAGTCGCCAGGATGAGCTGGTTCCACCCTGTACGAGAGAAAAAAAGATGACACGACAGTCTAACTAAATGCATGACAACCATCTGTGCAACTTTCTAGACTACATTACGTTTTTTTATATTCCTCACCACACACAAGATCTCTGCTTTCTGTCATTGAATGGTAACATTCACATTAAAAATTATCTGTGTGCTAAATACATCCCCAGCACAAATCTCTCTACTGGCGGATATCAGCCATTGGTAAACAAGAATATTTCCATTTACTGACAGCAAGCAGAGATCTTGAGAATTGTGTGGAAATGAAAGAAATTATTAAAAGGGGTTGTCCCATGAGCACAGCTCCCAGGACAATCAGTTGATCAAGAGTGCCAAGAGCCGTGGGCTGCCTATAAGTAATTAACTCGTCATGCCGGTACAATCAATCTACCCAGGGCCGGCTCCAGGTTCACGTGGGCCCTTGGGCGACAGACTTAGTAGGCCCCTTTGTGGGGGAACTCATGGCGGCAGTAAAAAGGCAGAAAATGTTACTTTATGCCCCCATAAAGAAGCTAGGCCTCCAGTTTGCAACCCCACAAATTTAGTGCCCACTGCAGATAGTGCTATGTAGGCCCCCTCCCAGGTAGTGCCACAGAGCCCCCCCCCTCCCAGGTAGTGCCACAGAGCCCCCCCCCCTCCCAGGTAGATAACTCCCTGCTCTACCATAGCGTTCAATAGTATCTGCGTCCTAAGGACACAGATACTAATGAATGTGGCGTTGCTCCCGCTGTAGCAGCCATAGCGGCTGCTAGCGGGGGCACTGGGCATGGGGGGGGGGCTTGTGACGGCGGGTGGCACGTCCCCCTCGTGCTGTGGGCCCCGCATGCTGCTACAACGGTAGTTATGCCGCCTCCTAGACAGGGGCTCCCTCTAGAAGCAGAATCCCGTCGGCAACACCCTGGTCGGGGATTCCACTCCTGGAAGAGCCATGACCGCAGTGTCAGCACCCGGCTGCCGAGTGGGTCCCCCCATGCTAGTGGGCCCCCTGGCACTTGCCCGGTGCTGACGCCGGCCCCGAGTCTACCTTTCGGAAATCTCTGTGTTCTCCCGGTTGCTGCTACGGGATTGGCCGTCGCTGCCGGCATCTGTGGACAGGCTGCGTGGAGACTTGTCTTGTAAAGAGTCCTGCGAGCTATGGCCACTGTCGCTGTCATCCCATCCTCCCCCCGGTACTCCTGAGTGGTGATCGCCTGGAAGGAAAGGTCCGTGAGTATATACTGCGGGTAAACCCTGCCACCTGACAATCAGACATGATTCACCTCTGAAGCTGTGAGCGGGCACAGGCTTCCCTGCCGATGGATGCCTCTCACCCGGAGGTACTGTCACCGGCTTGTATGTGTCGTCCACCTGATCTCGGAGACAAGGAGACGGTGACGCTGCTCCGACCAGCACTTTCTGAGTCACAGCTACAGCCGCTCTGTGTATGCCGCTCAGCAGAGCTTCACTACCTGTACGAGAGACCGCCATTGTAAATAAGGCTTAATCATTGTAGAATAAAAAGTTCTGTAGCTTCCTAATATACTTTGTGCTTCAATTTATCATCATTTTCAAGACCTCTGCTTGCGGTCGGTGCATGGGACCATTCTTGTTAACACCTGTACAGATCTAACACTGACCCAGTTAGGTCTCTTTAAAATCGAGGAGGACCGATCACCTCCCCTGACATGTGCCCAATGGATGGCCCTCAACGTTCCGATAGGGTGGGGGCATAAAAGAACACACCCGTATTTTAGGCAATCCGTACTACTCTACAATTTTTTATGCTACATTGAAAAAGTTTACTTGACAACACCGCCATCCAGGGTTAGAAATGGCGAAGGACAAGCACGCCATCTAGGGTTAGAAATGGCGAAGGACAAGCACGCCATCCAGGGTTAGAAATGGCAAAGGACAAGCACGCCATCCAGGGTTAGAAATGGTGAAGGACAAGCACGCCATCCAGGGTTAGAAATGGTGAAGGACAAGCACGCCATCCAGGGTTAGAAATGGTGAAGGACAAGCACGCCATCTAGGGTTAGAAATGCGAAGGACAAGCACGCCATCCAGGGTTAGAAATGTTGAAGGACAAGCACGCCATCCAGGGTTAGAAATGGTGAAGGACAAGCACGCCATCTAGTGTTGGAAATGGCGAAGGACAAGCACGCCATCTAGTGGTAGAAATGGCGAAGGACAAGCACGCCATCTAGTGTTAGAAATGGCGAAGGACAAGCCCGCCATCTAGTGTTAGAAATGGCAAAGGACAAGCACGCCATCTAGTGTTAGCAATGGTGAACGACAAGAACATTAACGTGATCGTTTGATCGATGGTACAATACTCTTCTGTATTGTCCTGGGAGCAAGGGCTGGGCAAGTAAGCGGAAAAAAAACAAAACAATGAAATTCAGCGCAGATAACCGACATCTTGTGCATTTTTTCCCGGTTCAACTGTATCTCTGTCCTCAGCGCGCAGATACAGTTGAATCCAATGGTGGAGCAGGGAGCCGTCAGCTTCCTGCTCCACCAGTTTTATGCAACGCCGGCAGCTCACGGCTCGGCACAGACAGGCGTGATACAGTGTTGTCTACACGCTGGTCTGCACCGAGCCGTACAGAGCAGAGACCACAGGAGCAGAGGGATCTCCACTCGTCGTCAGAACAGGGTTAGGGGAGTATTTATTTTATTAGGCACTATGGGGCTGTGTGGGGGCATTATACTGTGTAAGGGAACACTATGGGGCATTATACTGTGTGTGGGGGCCGCTATAGGGGCATTATACTGTGTGGGGGCAGTTATAGGGGCTTTATACTGCAAGCCATTATACTGTGTGGGGGCAGCTATGGGGAATTATATTGTGTGGGAGAAGCTATGTGGGCTTTATACTGCAAGCCATTATATGGTGTGGGGGGCACTATGGGCCATTATATGGTGTGGGGGGCACTATGGGCCATTATATGGTGTGGGGGGCACTATGGGCCATTATATGGTGTGGGGGCACTATGGGCCATTATATGGTGTGGGGGGCACTATGGGCCATTATATGGTGTGGGGGGCACTATGGGCCATTATATGGTGTGGGGGGCACTATGGGCCATTATATGGTGTGGGGGCACTATGGGCCATTATATGGTGTGGGGGCACTATGGGCCATTATATGGTGTGGGGGCACTATGGGCCAATATATGGTGTGGGGGCACTATGGGCCATTATATGGTGTGGGGGCACTATGGGCCATTATATGGTGTGGGGGCACTATGGGCCATTATATGGTGTGGGGGCCACTATATGGTGTGGGGGCCACTATGGGCCATTATATGGTGTGGGGGCCACTATGGGCCATTATATGGTGTGGGGGCCACTATGGGCCATTATATGGTGTGGGCGCCACTATGGGCCATTATATGGTGTGGGCGCCACTATGGGCCATTATATGGTGTGGGCGCCACTATGGGCCATTATATGGTGTGGGGGCCACTATGGGGCATTATACTGTGCTTCCTCCTCACTTCTCTCGTCTTCAGGGCCCGGCACACAAGGCCTCGGAAACAAGTGCAGTGAGGGCCGTGGGAGAGTTTTCGACTGGACCCGCGACCAGTTAAAAGCGTCGCTTGCCCAGAGATCTTCCTTTTGCAGCCGGGTCACATCCCTTGTGACATTACACCACCGCCTGGAGCAGAGCCACGCAGATATGAGGATACAAACTCCGCGCAGATGTTGCCCTTGGTCGGATTCAACCCCAGCGCTGCAGGACCAGAGGAAATTACCTAAATGAGGTTTCTCCTGGGAATACCCGAAGCCTTGGGAACGAGAAACCTGAGACCCCATTCCTAAAAGAAGAAATGACAAAGTGGCAATAAGAAAAAGGGGCACCACTTACAACCAGCTGGACCTACTCAATGTACAAAGTGGGCAGTCCTGGCACATTACCGGGCGGGCACCTCTCCTTGTTCGGCACCATACTGGAAGAACGAGGAGCGGGATCTGTATACAAGCTGCCCACAAGTTCCTGGAAAAAGAAAAGAAAAAACCTAGCGGTCTTCTATGCGGTATGGATTAGTCTTGCCCATGGCCAGCTGGGTGACTACCCCTACAGGTGCCCAGACCCTGCATTATTATATACAGCTACATTTCTTTATGGATCCCCTTCCCCATATGTGTATACGTAGGTGGACAGGATTTCTGGGGGTTTTGCCTTTCTCTTCAGGAACCAGGAGGATCAGGATGAACAGAACTTTAGGTCCATGAAACTGCATCTGTAATTGTAATCCCCAGGAAATGTATAAAGTTACCTGCCCGGCCGCCCGCACCTTCTGGTACAGGCTGATCCCATGGAGAGGGTCCGGGGGTCCACTAACAGCTGTGAAGGAAAACAGACCAGGGATCATAGAGAAAAAAAATCACGGGATGTTTCAGAGGGGATCCTCAACTATTGGGAGAACGAGGGTCCCGTGAACCCCGTTTGCAGATCATACGCGGCCACTCTCCCACCAGAATCCTATGGAGATGGGCCCACACTAGAGGGAGACCGCCCCCCCCATTATACCATATATGGATCCAAATCACCAACCACATCAATGTCCACACATAACCACTAATCTAGTCATTAGGACGCAGACATTGACGTGGCGGGAGATATGGACCCCCACAATGATGAAGCTGAACAAGCCCAGAGCATGGACAGGCAGTGTTGTCATGGGAACCTGTAGCTGATAAGTCAGGTTAGTTCCTACCTGAAGCCTCCTGTAAGTACGCTGCGTTGCGTTGGAGATCTTGGATGATCTGGTCGGACCCATGAGAACACAGGTAGAGCAGGATCTTCAGGACCTGCACATGACACAACATTGAGAAGGACTGAAGGTTGTCCCCGATGCCCCCACCAACCTGGGACTACGACACTGAACCAACCTTTAACTTGACGTGACACGAGTTGTTCTGCAGGCGGTTCAGAAGATACTCCAAGAGGCACCGGCAGCTCCCAGAAGACTCGTGAGAGATCTCTGAAGACGGGGTCAGGGGTGATATTATTTCTTATGTATTTCGTCCAGACTTAGGACGGGAAGTTACCGATTCAGCAATATGTTCCCTAGTGGAGTTCATATGGTTGACATGGAACCACATTGTTTTTGGGACAGTTTTGGGCCACAAGGTCCATCGTGTAGATCCAATTGGTCCACACTAGTGCTAGTCATGTGATTCTGGGCCTAAGAAAGTGGCACCTCTAAGGTCACATGATGGAACCCTCATGCAACTTGAACAGAAATGTTGCACGACCACCGATACACCGGAAAACCATCGTCTCTGGGACAGTTTTTGTTTCTAGACCGAAGTTGGTCCACACTAGCGTTAGTCATGTGTTTAAGGGCTCAAGAAAATGGCATCTCTCAGGTCACATGGTGGAACCTTCATGCAACTTGATTAAAAATGTTGAGCAGCCGGTACACTTGAAAAATGAGATATGGTTATTATGCGCCACAAGGCCACATTGTTTCTGGGACAGTTTTTGGTTTACAAGGTCCATAGTCATGTCAATTCTCGGGCCCAAGAAAGTGTCATCTCACAAGTCACATGATGGAACCTTCATGCAACTTGAATAGAAATGTTGCACACCTGATAACCAGATTTCATTTTTCCAGTGTTATAGGCAACAAGACAACATAATTTCTGGGGCAGTTTGGGTTCACAAGGTCCGTCGTGTAGACCTAAGTTGGTCATAGTGTTAGACATGTCGGGCCCAAAAAACTGGCATCTCTCAGGTCACATGACACAACCTTCATGCAACCTGATTAGAAATGTTCCCAACCATTAATACACTAAAATAAGGTTGTCATGGGCAACAAGACCACATTGTCTCTGGGGCAGTTTGGGTTCACAAGATCCATTGTGTAGACCTAAGTTGGTCGCCATTGGTGTTAGTCATGCGATTTCGGGCATAAGGTAGTAACACCTCTCAGGTCACATGATGGAACCTTCATGCAACTTGAGTAGAAATATCGCACAACCACCGATCCATCGTCTCATGAAGGTTGCAGTCAACGGACCTCAACGGTTCCTGCAATAGTTTAGGGGTAACGCAGGTCATTCATGGCTCCATTCAGACAAGACCACCCTCCAATGACGCTGAGAATGAGCAGGTCCCACTCCCCATAATCTCCAATGAGTTGATCACACATGCATGAGATCAATGAGAGATCATGCTCCCTATTTTTCAACTCCCCCCCCCCATTTTTCTTAAAGGGAAAGTCCATCTTTGTAGGTATGGGAGCTGTAAACCTCACGGATCCCCGGAATGAGGGGCCACACATTGAACCCTGTAAAACATTTATGGAAAGATCGGTTTATCAGACTTTGGGTCCCCCTGAGACAAGCTGATCTTGGGGTGTCATTTTAGGGAGCCCCCAAGATCAGCTGCTACCAGCAGGGGGACATCTGTGTAGAGAATAAAGGATACTGGCCATTTCCTCATATAGGTATCCAGGACAGGGGGTGTCATCATCGGAGGTCCCCTTTAATAGCAGTGGAAGCTGAAAGAACAGACAAAGCATTAGAAGGAGCCCTAACTATCTGCAATATCATATGATGGCCACCAGGGGGCGATGTAGTCAATGTGAAGCAGAAAGGGCAATTAGAGAAGGAGTCATTTAAATGGGAATATTATGTATCACTGGGAGAGCCGGAAAATTCATTTCCATAGCTTGTTGAGTCACATTCCTGACATAAGGACCAGAGGAGCGGACTAGAAATAGAAATTATTTCATTTGGATTGTACGTAGAAGTCCTTGAAGCCGTGCCTGAAAAAGCTGTAATTGCGTCCACATTCGTTGTCATCCATATACCCCTCGGGTAGTCACCCAGCTTTCCTAGACATTAGTGTTGGCCGCATTTGTAAGAACGTCCCCAAATCTAATCCGACATGTCAGAAATGGAAGACCCCTTAAAGGGGAGTTCAGAGCGTTCACACAAACTATTAAAATAAGCCTAAAACATACACACACCATGTATACAGGAGATCGGTGGCAGCTCAGGGCCCACCACACACGTACCTGCTGCAGAAACGTCAGCTTGCCCAGCACTGCCATCCTCCCTCCTGTCCCAGCCACAGGGGCCTCAATGACAGCCGGAACCCGCATCCACCAATCACAGCGCAGGCTCCTCCCCAATCAGCCAATGAATGCGCACATGTCCAGAATTCAGCCAATAAGCGCCAGTCTAAGGGAAGTACCTATTGAAATGCAGACAAGGCGTCTCGGCAGCGATGATTGGCTGGGAGAGCAATATGGCTGCATTCTTAGACAAGGATCTCATTGCGTTATTATGAGTTCAAGGACGGTGACACCGGGGAAATGGACGCTTGAATCCGTCCCTCGGTTGTTGGTGGAGTGCAGGGTGCAGGTGAGAACGTGGAGATGCTTCCGAGAACATGCTTTACGGCAGCAGTGATCTTTAGGGTATGTGCACACACACTAAATACGTCCGTAATGGACGGAACGTATTTCGGCCGCAAGTACCGGACCGAACACAGTGCAGGGAGCCGGGCTCCTAGCATCATACATACGATGCCAGGAGTCCCTGCCTCGCTGCAGGACAACTGTCCCGTACTGTAATCATGTTTTCAGTACGGGACAGTTGTCCTGCAGCGAGGCAGGGACACCTAGCATCGTACATAAGTATGATGCTAGGAGCTCGGCTCCCTGCACTGAGTTCGGTCCGGTACTTGCGGCCGAAATACGTCCGTCAAATACGGACGTAATTAGTGTGTGTGCACATACCCTACAGCATGCGGGAAATTGTAGTTTTTGAAAGCCAGCTGTTGCAGGCCACTGTCTATAATTGCACTACATGTCCCAGCAAGCCTTGCCTTGCATCCCTGGTCATATGCCAGCCTGCCCAGCGCTTTTTTCAATTGCAGTAACGCAAGCTACTGCCATGCCACAGCGGGGTTCAGGGGTGCCCCCTCTAACAACGGAGGCAACCACAGTGCCCATTCCCATATTTGTGCCAGGCTTATTAGGCCTCATGCACACGACCGTAAAAACTCCCGTTATTACGGGTCGTAATCACGACCCGTAATAACGGGCTCATAGACTTCTATTGGCGACGGGTGCCTTCCCGTTTTCTCACGGGAAGGTGCCCGTGCCGTTGAAAAAGATAGAACATGTCCTATTTCAGGCCGTAATAACGGCACGGACAGTCCATAGAAGTCTATGGAGCTCTCGTAATGACGGGTGGCTACATGTGTGCACCCGTCATTACGGCAGCGTTGCTAAGCGACGTCAGTAAATAGTCACTGTCCAGGGAGCTGAAAGAGTTAACTGATCGGCAGTAACTCTTTCAGCACCCTGGACAGTGACTGCCGATCAGTATAAACCTGTAAAAAATAAAAATAAAAGATGTTCATACTTACCGAGAACTTCCTGCTTCCTCCACTCCGGTCTCCCGCCCGTTGCCTTGGTGACGCGTCCCTCTCGACATCCGGCCCGACGTCCTGGATGACATTTCAGGCCATGTGACCGCTGCAGCCAATCACAGGTCAATCACAGGCTGCAGCGGTCACATGGACTGCCGCGTCATCCAGGGATGTCGGGCTGGATGTGAAGAGAGGGACGCGTCACCAAGACAACGGCCGGGTAAGTATGAATTTCTTTAACTTTTATTACAGAAAAGGTTGTCCCTTCTCTCTATCCTGCACTGATAGAGAGAAGGGGCTGCCGATTACTGCAGCGCTATTTTGCCGCCAAAAACGTGCTCGTAAATACGGGTGGAATACGTGTGACACCGGACCCATATTTACGAGCACGGGTTCGTAAATACTGGTGCAAAACGGGTGGAATACGTGTGACACCGGACCCGTATTTACGCCAGTATTTACGGGTGGGAAAAAATACGGTCGTGTGCATGAGGCCTTAGTCCATGTTTTCACACAGAGTTTTTTTTTTTAGACCTGTGTGTTAAAAAAAACCACATGTAAATCTTACAATTGACTAAGGCTACATTCACACGAGCGGATCAGATTCACGTGAAAACGCACCCATCTAGGACATGTAGTGAGTTTCGCGCAGCGTATGCGCGACCGGCCCCATTGACATCAATGGGTCAGCGTGCTGCGTGTGATTTCCATGCACAGGACACAGACGTTGTTCGTGTGAATGGGCCCTTATATGGGAGTTCTCGCCGTTTATACGGCACATGTTTTTTTTCTACACTGGTTTCTACATACGCATTTGTCATTGGATGTGCCCCTACCCACTCATTGCTGGTCTGGGAGGGACACACCCTATTGACAGAGGAAATAACACCCCATTCTCAATTTAGTAATACATTTCCAGGAGGAATAACAGAGGACAGGCAAACCGCAGTTTTAAGAAAAGATGCTACAGAATTGTTATTTCATGAGGAATACAATTATTCACTAAAGCAGAAATGTCAGGAGAGGAGCCAGTTCCTGCTTTTCAATAACACCCGCAGTGCCCCCTATAATGGGGCGAGCCCTGTGCCCATTCTGCACTGTTTTGCTCCTCCATGATAAGATAAAGGGGTTTTCCAGGGCTTTGATATTGATGACCTATCGTTAGGATAGATCAATATGAGATTGGTGAGGGTCTCCCGATATCTCCGCCGATCAGCTGATAACCGCTGTGTCATCTTAAGGATATGTTCACACGCACTGTTTTCAGACGTAATTCAGGCGTTTTACGCCTCGAATTTCGCCTGAAAAAACGGCTCCATTATTCCTACAAACATCTGCCCGTTGCTTGCAATGGGTTTTATGATGTTCTGTTCCCACGAGGTGTCATTTTACGCGTCGCTGTCAGAATACGGCACGTAAAGAGACACCCGCGAAAAAGTGCATGTCACTTCTTGGGATGTTTTTGGAGCCGTTTCTCATTGACTCCATTGAAAAACATCTCCAATAACGGCCGAAAATACGCAGCGAAAAACGCGATTTGTTACAAAAACGTCTGAAAATCAGGAGCGTATTAGGGGCGTTTTTCAAGTGTAATTCGAGGCATAAAATGCCCGAATTACGTCTGAAAACAGTGCGTGTGAACATACCCGAAAAATCGGAAGCAGAACGACTTCAAACATCTGCCCACTGATTTCAATGGGAAAACGGCGCTCTGTTCCGACGGAGCATTTTTTTACGCGTAAAAAAACGGCCGTGAAAAAAGTGCAGGTCACTTCTTGGGACTTTTTTGGAGCCGTTTTCCATAGACTATTGAAAAAAGCTCCAAAACCGGCCGTGAAAAACGCAGCGAAAATCGCTAGTGGTACAAAAAACGTCTGAAAATCAGGAGCTGTTTTCTCTTGAAAACAGCTCCGTATTTTGAGACGTTTTTGACTCTGCGTGTGAACATGCCCTAAGGTTGGATTCACACGAGCGTGGCGGCAGCATATGATGCGCGGCTGCGTGATTTTTGCGCAGCCGCCATCATTATGACACTTCATTTGGATGTTTGTAAACAGAAAAGCACGTGTTTCATTCATCCTTTTCACCGCTGTTGCGCGAATCACGCTGTTCGCACGGAAGTGCTTCCGTGCGACATGCGTGGTTTTCACGCACCCATTGACTTCAAAACGCCCAAAGAATGGACATGTCGTGACTTTTTTTCAGCGGACTCACACTGAGTAAAGATCACGGACATGTCCGCATGGCCCCATAGACTAATATAGGTCCGTGCAACGCGCGTTGCACGGACGTAATTCCCATTCGTCTGAATAAAGCCTAAGTGTTTACTAGGCACAGCGCCGTACATTTAGCAGTGGCTGTGCCTGGTACTGCAGCTGTCCCATTCAAGTGAACAGGGCTGAGCTGTAGTACCAGGCACAGCCACTACCAAATATACAGCGCTGTGCCTAATAATGAAGAGGAGTGCTGCTGTACCTTTTAATCCGTTGATTGGTGACGGGTGCCAGGAGAAAGACCGTCACCTATCAGATATTGATGACCTGTACTAATGATATGTCACTAATATCAAAGTCCTGGAAAACCCCCTTTAAATCCCGGACACTCTTCTATATATAAATAATTGACCCTTATTTTCCAGGCCGCGGCCTATGGGAGATGTGTGTCAGCTGACGCCACTGGAAAGACCGAGTTGCGGAAAGGAGCATGTGCGAAGGAGTTTGAAGAGTTAAAACAGTGCATTATTAAGGCGGTGAGTAATACAGTAGAAAGAGCCGCAGTATTACTGTTTTACCGATCCTCCACATAAACCTGCTATTCACTGCGGTCTGAAATTTAAAGGGGCAGTCCATCTTCATACAATTCTTATTTACCATGTAGTTGATTCTTACCTGTTTACATCACTTATTCCGGTATTATTTCTGTGTGATACACGCATGAGAGGCGAATACCGTTGTATAATAAAAAAAATAATTGTGAAACTCACACGAACTGTTTGCTGCCAGTGAATGGAAACATTCTTATTTACATACATTAAAGGGTAACTAACTTTAAAAAAAACTTTAGACATTTCATAGTGACATGTCAGAAGTTTTAATCAATGGGGGTCTGAGCACTGAGGCCCCCCAACAATCGCTAAATCTAAGTGAGGGAAGTGCTCGGGTGTGCGCTGTGCCGCTTCGTTGCTGATCGGCTTTCCTCAGAGCGGTGTATAGACTCAGAATTTTTATTGAGCCCGTGCGCCACTCGCTCGGCTGTTTTCGGAAAGCCGATCAGAAACGAAGCAGCGCAGCGGACACCCAACTACTTCTCACGCTTCATTTTAGCGATCGGTGGGGGTCTCAGCGCTTGGACCCCCACCAATCAAAACTTCCGACATCTCAAAAGTTCTTTAAAAGTTTAATGACAGTGTAACTAAGTACAGACCTAGTTCTTTGCACAGCTGTGCGTTTGGTACAGTTGTATCCAGTCAAAATAATCTTCTGTGAGCTAAATACATCAGCTCTGTCCTGATAAGTTGTTACAATGTATCAGTGCAGGTAAAATGTATCAGTAAGTAGGCTGTTTATCTCTCAGAGGTTTTCAGCCTCAGGATGTAAACAAGAATGTTCAGTCACGTACAGCAAGCAGAGATCTTGAAACGGTGGGAATTGGAACAAAGTGGTGGAAATGTATCAAAACTGGCACAAAGGAAAAGTGGAGCGGTTGTCCATTGCAACCAATCAAGAGGGCGTCTGAAAAATAAGTGGAATTTGATTGGTTACCAGGAGTGACTGCTCCACTTTTCCTTTGCACCAGTTTTGATTCATATCACCCAGATAGTAGAAAGTTTTAGAACTTATTACAAAATGATCAAAGGAGAATTGGACAACCTGTGCTATGACTCATGCCCGGAGTTTTCCTTTCCGCTTTTATTTCGGCAGGCTGTTATGCATGGTTTGTCCTGTAGGGGCACTGCAGGAAAACGGTTTTAAACAATGTGGATGGAGACCTTTGTCATGTGACGACCATTTGTTGTGTATTATAGAATAATAATCATGGTCTCTTCTTACCGTTACAGGCGAAGCGCAGCACAAGGTGACGGGACGCTACTTACCCATAATCCACTGCTCCTGGTCTAAGGACTATACATGTCCCTCTCTCTTTTATTATGAGCTGTGGAGTACAGTGGCGTAGACTAGATATAAACATAGGACTGAGGTCATTCATATTCTGACAAGCTGGATATACCATAATGGGATTGGGTACAACTTCAATAAAAGTATGTGCCCCC
Organism: Rhinoderma darwinii; assembly: GCF_050947455.1. Classification (NCBI taxonomy): domain Eukaryota; kingdom Metazoa; phylum Chordata; class Amphibia; order Anura; family Rhinodermatidae; genus Rhinoderma; species Rhinoderma darwinii. The sequence goes on from NC_134699.1 coordinate 57,157,933, forward strand.
CATGACTTGGGACCTCATTCCTTTCACCATCCACATGCACCATGGAAGCTAGGAATGCAAGTGTGGAGGGTTTAACCATTTCAGTGGGCAAAACCGCTAAATAAACTAATTAACTGGTATCCAAACTATTACAGTATAAGGCCTCATTTACACGAGCGTGTGCGTTTTGCGCGCGCAAAAAAACGCTGCGTTTTGCGTGCGCAAAAGGCAATTGACGGCTCCGTGTGTCATCCGTGTATGATGCGCGGCTGCGTGATTTTCGCGCAGCCGCCATCATAGAGATGAGGTAGTCGACGCCCGTCACTGTCCAAGGTGCTGAAAGAGCTAACTGATCGGCAGGAACTCTTTCAGCACCCTCGACAGTGAATGCCGATCACAATATACACCAACCTGTGACTAAAAAAAGACGTTCAAACTTACCATGAACTGCCTGCTTCCTCCAGTCCGGTCTCCCGGCCGTTGCCTTGGTGACGCGTCCCTCTCTTGTCATCCGGCCACACCTCCCAGGATGACGCGGCAGGCCATGAGACCGCTGCAGCCTGTGCTTGGCCTGTGATTGGCTGCAGCTGTCACTTGGCCTGAATTGTCATCCCGGGAGGTCGGACTGGAGGAAGGAGCCGGGACTTATCGGTAAGTCCGAACTTCTGTTTTTTTTTACACGTATATGTATATTGTGATCGAAAGTCACTGTCCATGGTGCTGAAACAGTTTAAGTCTTTGAGCACCGTGGACAGTGACTGTCTCCTGCCGTCGCGTACCCGAACATTTTTTGCCGGGCTTGGTCAAAACGAGTTCGGCCGAACCCGGTGAAGTTCGGTGCGCTCATCTCTAATTTGACACTCCGTTTGGATGTTTGTAACCAGAAAAGCACGTGGTGCTTTTCTGTTTACATTCATCCTTTTGACAGCTCTTGCGTGATTTTCGCGCATGCAACGCAGGACCGTCCGTGTGGCATGCGTTGTTTTCACGCACCCATTGAAGTCAATGGGTGCGTGTTGCGTGAAAAACGCAAGAATATAGAACATGTCGTGAGTTTTACGCAACGCACTCACGCAGCGCAAAATTCACGCATCGTCTAAACAGCCCCATAGACTATTATAGGTGCGTACGACACGCGTGAAAAGCACGCGCGTCGCACGCGCGTATAATACGCTCGTGTAAATGAGGCCTAACAGTTATCCTGTACGGTAATCGCCGTAAAAAAATAAACAAAAAATCACCACCAGAATCGCTGTTTTTTGGGCACCTCATCCCCCACAAAAAAATGAATAAACATTTATCAAAAAGTCTCATGTACCCCAAAGACTCCAGCGCGCCCCACAAAAAAGAAGTGTTATTTTACAATCGATTTGAGCGTTCAGAATAAAGTTATGACTTTCAGAATTTGACGATACAAAACAAATTGGACTTTTAACCCCTTAATGACCGGGCATGTTTGTACATGATTTGTTAAATCTGGTATGTGTGACTTTATCAGAGAATAACTCTGTGAAAGTTTTGAATATCCAAGTAATTCTGACATTGTTTTTTCGTCACATGTTGTACTTTATTTTAGTGGTAAAAGTAGACTGATACGATTTGCGGAAATTAAAAAATAGAGAAATTGAAGAAATTTTGTAAAAATTATCATTTTTCCCTATTTTTAGCAGCAATATGTCACATATCTACACACATACTGCACAATTTTTTTAATTAAATATATATTTCCATCTCTTTACTCTATTTTGGCAGCACTTTTGAAAAAAATTTTTTTTTGAGCAATTTAGAAGACAAATTTAGTAATAATTTTATACATTTTGAAGTACATTTTGTTTTCCTGCACCAAGCCAGGTTTTCAGAGGCTCATAGGTGTCAGAATGGTGGAAACCCCCACAAGTGGCCCCATTTTGAAAACTACACCCCTTAAGGTATTTATTAAGGGGCGTTGTAAGTATTTTGACCCCACAGTTTTTTTGTAAGAATTCATGCAAAGCAGGCATAAAAAAATATAATTTTACTTTTTTCATAAAAGTATCACTTTGAAGACCGATTTCTTTGTAAAGCGACCATGAGAATGAAGAAACACACCCCAAAATCTATCAGCCTGTTTTGAAAAATGCCCCCATTGTGACCCTAATGCGTTGTTTGGACACACGACAGGGCCCGAAAGGAAGGGAGCACCCGGAGGCTTTCAGGACTCATATTTTGCTTGAAAATGTTTTAGGCCCCACTGTACATTTGGAGAAGCTTTGAGCTGCCAGAATGATAGAAACTCCCCATAAACGACCCCATTTAGAAAACTAGACCCCTTAAGGTATTTATCTAGGGGTATAGTTAGCATTTTGACCACACAGGTTTTTCGCTAAATATATTGAAATTAGTCTGTAAGAATTAAAATGTACTTTTTTTCTGAAACATATAAATTTTTATTATTTACAAGGAATAACGAAGAAAATGCACCCCAACATTTGTAAAGCAATGTCTCCCGATTACGACAATACCCCATATGTGGTAATAAACTGCTGTTTGGACCCACAGCAGGGCTCAGAATGGAAGGAGCGCCATTTGGATTTATGATTTTGCTGGAATGGTTTTCGGTGCCATGTCGCATTTGCAATGCACTGGAGGGACCAAAACAGTGGAAACCCACCAAAAGTGACCCCATTTTGGAAAAACCTTCAAGGAATTTTTCTAGGGGTATAGTGAGCATTTACACCCCACGGGTCTTTTGCAGAGTTTATTAGAATTAGGGCGCGAAAATTAATATCAACATTTTTTCCACTAAAATATTGCATTTTCTCATTTTCACAAGGGATAAAGGAGGAAAAAAACAACCATTTTTTATAAAGCAATTTCTCCCGAGTACGGAAATACCCAACATGGGGTCAAAAGTTTTTTCATTAGAAATGAATTAACCCTTTCAGGACTGATCCATTTTTTGCTTTCATATTTTAGATTTTCTCTCCCCGCTTTCCAAGAGACATAACTTTTTTATTTTTCCATCAATAGAGTGGTGTGAGGGCTTATTTCTTGCGGGAGGAGCTGCAGTTTTTATTGGTGCCATTTTTTGGTACATAAAAAGTGATTCAAAAGTTGTATTACATTTTTTTTTTTAGAGCGAAGGTGCCAAAAAAAAAACAAAAACGGATTCTGGCGGTTTCAATTATTACATTTTTTTTTAAGGTGTGCACTGTGCAAATTAAATAATGGTATATTGTAATAGTTCGGACATTTACGGACGTAGCGATACCAATTTTGTTCATTTTTTTTACATTACTTTAGAAGGAAAATGTGAAAAGGTGTTTTGTTTTTTTAACTTTAAAAAAATAAATTCTCACTACTAATAACTATAATTCTTCTACACATTTTATTAATCAATCCATCCCTTTAGGGGACCTGATCCAGCGATCATTGGATCGCTGGTACAATATACTGCAATACTAATGTATTGCAGTATATTGTTATTCTTACAGGCTTCTGTAACAGAGCGATCGCTGTTCCTGTCCGTTAGTACAGAGGGGGGCTGCTGTAATACACAGCCGACACCCGCAGCGTATGGAGCGGGCTCAGAACGTGAGCCGGCTCCATACATCAACCGCCGCACCATGATGGGCAATTAAGTCATAGTGCGCAAAAGGGGTTAATGCACAGCGGATGGTTCAAAGTGAAAATTGCAATTTTCCACTGATACACCATTTTAGTGCATAATATGTTGTGCCCAGTTTGTGCCACAGAAGACAAATACCTCAAAACGTTAAGCGGGTTCTCTCGGGTATGGTGACGCCATATGTGTGGGCGCAAACTGCTGCTTGGGCACGCTGCAGGACTCAGAAGGGAGGGAGCGCCATTTTGCTTTTGGAGCGCAGATTTTGCTTGGTAGGTTTCTGTTTTGGGTTTCGCTGGTGTTTCAGTTTATAATGTGGGGGGCATGTGTAATATGTGCGGAGAACATCAGGGTATATGTAATCTGTGCGGGGTACATCAGGGTACATGTAATCTGTGCGGGGTACATCAGGGTATATGTAATCTGTGCGGGGTACATCAGGGTATAATAAGAGGGTATAATAATGTAGTAAATAAATAATAATCGGCAGATATGTGGCCGGTGGTGTCGCACTGATAAATGGCGCCCGATCTTATCTGCTTTTGGACACTCTGCACATTTTGCGTCGCCATATTCTGAAAGCCAGAACTTTTTCATTTTTTCTCCACCGGAGCCGTGTGAGGGCTTATTTGTTGCGGGACAATCTGTAGTTTTCATTGGTACCATTTTGGGGTACATGCGATTTTTTTTTTTTTTTATCACTTTTTGTTACATTTTTTTGCAATCCTGAGCAAAAAACAGGAATTCTGACACCGTTTTTTAGGTTTTCTTTTTGCGGCGCTCACCGTACGCTATAGGTGACATTTTTACTTTATTCTGCGGGTTGGTACGATTACGGTGATACCATATGTATATAGGTTTGGTCCTTTTTTTTAGCGTTTACGCAATAAAATGACTTATTTATAAACAAAAAAAATGTCTGTGTCACCATACTCAGAGCCATAATTTTTTTATTTTTTAGTCAAAAAAGCTGTGTAAGGGCTTGTTTTTTGCGGGACGGATAGAAGTTTTTATTGGTACTATTTTCGGGTACATGCGACTTTTTGATCACTTTTTATTCTTTATTTAGGGAGCGGTGGTGACCAAAAAAATTGAGATTCTGTCGTCGTTTTTTTATCGATTTTTTTTTTTTTGGGGTGTTCATCGTGCGGGAAAAATAACATTACAGTTTTATAGTTGGGTTCGTTACGAACGCGGTGATACCAGATATGTGTAATTTAACATGTTCATTTTTTTTCTATAATAAAAGTCTTATTATAGGAAAAAAGCATTGTGTTTATATCACATAACTTTTATTTTTACACTTTTTTTAAAACATTTTTATTACTTTTTTTTACTTGTCCCACTAGGGGACACTCAGACTTGCAGCTTTGATCGCTGCTAGAGTACATTACACTACACACGTAGTGTAATGTACTCTGTCATTGTGACGTGACTGTCACACTGACAGGAAGCAGAGGAGGAACGGCCAAAGGCTGTTCCTCCGAGGCTTCCGTACATGGCAATCCGGAGGTCATTATCTGACCTCAGATTGCCGTGACAAGCATCGGTAGCCCCCACGATCACTTCGTGGGGGCTGCCGATGTGCTTCAAACCACTTAAATGCGGCGACGGCAATCCGTCGCCGCACTTAAGGGGTTAACTGCCGAAAGCAGCGGCGATGGTCCGCTGTCCGGCGAGACTGATGTCTCAGCTGTCTAGGACAGCTGTCAGCGCCCGCCTGTCACTCTGTGTTTACACAGAGTGACAGTTTGAAATGCGGACGAAAATGCACGTCATGGTGCGGGAACTAGCAGCCGACCAGGATGTGCATTTTCGTCCTTGGTAGTGAAAGGGTTAAACAATTAGTTTTTCCTTGTAAAAAGAGTAAAACACAAAAAAAAACCAAAAACTATCAATTTGGGGTCACTGTAATCGTATTGATATGGAAGAATACCGGTTTTTCCCTATTCCACCCCACAAAGAATCCTTTTCCCGTTTCCTAGTACAATAAATGGTGCCATGAAGAACTAAAATTCGTCCCGCAAAAATCAAGCCCTCATACGGCTATAGCGAGGAAAAAAGTTACAGCTTTTGGAAGGTGGAGAGGAAAAAAGCGAAAATCCGAAAAATTGCTGACGGGAAGGGGTTAATAGTGTCATTCTCCAAGTTAAGAGTCTTTGGTGCCCTCTACTGGTCTAAAGAAACAAATACAGCACAAAGTATTAAAAGGGAAACGGGGTGAATGCAGTTCCTGTAATATAGGAGAATGTAACCTGAAATGCTGCGGTATTTAGAGCAGGGGCGACCATCTCGATTGGCACTGCAATGGCAACTACTATTGGTGGTCACCCCGTACTGGACAGGTCTAGAAGACCAAGGGAACGTGGCAGAATATAATACTAACAGACTTCACACAAAGAAAACTCTGAGTCTAAACTTTTAAATAAGGGACAATGTTACTGTGGAAGTTGTGCATGGAAAAAAAAAAAACAACCAAGCCCTTCAAATCAGCATGATCATAAGGCTGGTTCAGACCACAGTAATATGGCCGCATCTCCTGGCCCAACCCCCCCCCCCAACTAAATATCACAGAGAACCCCAGAATGATCAAAGTTTAGTGTCTAGGTGGTGTGGCCGGAGTGCAAATTCTAAAATGTGCTCATGTGAAACCGGCCTGGGCATTTTGGGGTTCTGTGATCCTCTTTATAGTACTTTGGGCTTCCTGTGAAGACTTCTACTGGCCACAACAGACGAGCAGATATTAGGTGGACATGTTTAATATATGGTGTCGGAAGGACAAACATTACAGTAAGGCAAAGGCACGAGGTTAGGAAGTGATCACTTCCCGGTCATAAAAAGCGCACGTCCGCTCTGAAGGCGACTGATAAGGTCTTGAAGTACAAGGAGGAGACAGAACAAGGCAAGGTTCCTCTGGTGATGGATACCACACGGGCGGTCCTCTTATCCGTGACAAAGGACAAGACTGGAATGGGTAGAAGTTCGGACATTGGTTATGTTCCATCCTCGGAGCCTCATTCTTCTTCATGTCTGACCTGGGGAAGTCGTCCTTACAGGTAACCAGAGAACGTGGAATTCAATACCTGAGCCATAAAGCATGGATGGAGTTTGCAGCAGATTTCCGCAAGGTTCCTCCTCATCATTCATGACCAGCTATGCGGGACCCATCACAGAATCCCAGAACGGAGAACGTTGGGGAAAAAGTTCCATCACTGCCAAGCCCGTGAAGTTCTGGGTGACCTTGACGTAACGTGGAGCCGCCTTCCATCATCATCATCATCTTCTTTTCTCTCGTTCCACCACCTGCTTGATCTGCCGGCTGTACACCCCCTGCAGACCGGCCTCAGCCGCCGCATTGATATGTGTCTCTAGGGCAGCATGGAGGTCATTAACTCTTGGGTTGGGTGCGGGGTTAAAACCAATTATATGAGTTCCATCTTTCTCCATAGGTTCTTCAATCCCAAGGGCTCTCTTTTTTCTTCTAAGGTCAAAGTCATCTTGTAATTTCAGGTCCCGGTTTGGCTTCCCTTGTTCATTGTCTGGTGCGGCCCCATCTATCTTCCCTTCTCCTCCTTCTGGCCCAGCTCCTACTTTGCTTTCTCCAATATGTATGGCGTCTCCTGGTCTTGCCACGACTTGATTCTGTAGATCTTGGTCTGAATGCTGAACTTTTCGCACCTCCTTGGCTCCTGCTCCATCTTGGAGTTGTCCCTCCTGGATCAGTCCCGCATTCCGTGACTCGGTGTCTTCCATAGGAGGACGTTCCTTCATCTTGACCTCCTTGTCGGGAGACTCCAGCGCAGCATTGTTCTCCTTTGCTTTTGATACCTCCACTGGTTTAACAAGGTCTTCATCTTTAGGAAGGTTTTGGTTCCTCAGCACTTCCTTCTCTTGTTGTGCAGGTTTCTGGGCATGGAATTTATCCTTGGTTTGCTTTTCGGCAGGCACGGCCGCCTGTCCCAGATCTGAAGCTTCGTTCTTCTGTGGCTCCACTCTTTGAGCGATGGGATTACTGTCGCTCTTTTTGACCTCAAACATTGGAGCCTTCACCCCGTTATCCAGACCTTTGTCTTTCTCCAGCTCAGCATTTTCTGCTGCCGGGATGGCAAGTTTATCCGCCACATTTTTCTGAACCACCTGCTGTAAATCTGCATCTGGCTCCTTAATGGCCAATTCCTCGTCTACTTCTCCGACTTTGTCTTCCATGTTCTTGGGATGCTCCACAGCACGCCCTTCTGGTTTGTCACCTAGGACAATATTGAGAAACGGTAGATTATTATTTAACATTAAATTGACCCCAATACTTCCTCGCTATACGGATGGCAGAGCTGGTGCGCGGTCCTGGTTGTCGAAACGCCTATGTCATAGCACGATGGCTCCTGCACAGAGGAAAGCACTCTCGGGACAAGATGTCCAAGACCTGCCCTCCTACGTCTCCACCGCTGCCCCATCCAAACTCCAGAAGCTGCAGGACTAGGTAAACTATGGCACAAATGTAGGAGAACGTTAAACCTGCCTGTTTAACCTGTGGTGGTCCAGATTCTGCATCTATAAGATATACATCACAGTCTGCTGTACTCGAATATGGGCACCAAGGCTATGCCAGTGAGATCAAGTAGGCAGTACTGGAATAAATGGGAACATGGTAAATACATCTAAACAGTTGTTCTACATTTTTGGCCATTTTCTATCTCATCAATTGCCTTAAATTCCTAATTGGTGAGGGTCCCAATGATTATAGGATCCTAGATCCCCGCTCAAGGAAGAGGCAGTGCACGTGCGGTCCACATTCCATTGAAGTAAATGGGAGAGCAGGTGACCGATTCTCCAATGGCAATGTGGGACTGGGTATCGCCACCTAGAAACTAACATTGCTTGTAGGAATTTGGCACAGAAACCCCTTTTCCCCCAGGCGGTATACATCGAGACACGGCCTAGAGAGGAACATCCAGGCCTCATCCAGACGGCTGTTATGACCCGCAAACCTCTCGCGTCCTCCGGCACATGCTGCTTCGAGCTGCAGCCATGACGTAGGATACGTCCCTCTATACCCCTGCACGTCTGGAGGGAGCTAGGCTGGGACAAGGCATAAGGGAGGGAAAAACCCTAGAGGAGACTTGAACCACCATAAGTCCCTAATGAATAAGACCAGGGACCTGCAGTGGAGTGTCCCATTGACTCCAAACCAAAGCAGACTCCAGAATGGAGGCTGATGGTGGTGTTCTCTCTTTTAAACGAATCCTAGTTCCTAACCATAGGAGTAGGCGGTCTATTCCGGGGTGCCGTCATTAGGCAGTAAGGAACCAGTGGTCTTTCACGCCTTCCCTTCCTCCATGTTTTGGCTGGCGTGTCAGAAGGGCTGGTCCATTAAGGGGTGTGGCTTTATTTTGAATTGCGTCAAAGGATTATCTTCCTTCCCAACCAGAGAGACAACAGCTGTAAGAGGACCGGTCACTAGGTTATAGAAGTTGAAATGCTTTACTGGACAATCTCGCTGTCTCCCTGATTCCAGCGCTGTTTTTCATTTTTTCCTAGACCCCGCCCCGCCCCCCCCCCACCCCGTTCCAGAGATATGGCCCACTGTTGTGTGGGCTCCCTATATGATAATTTACTGTAGTTAGCCAGTGAGGTAGAGCTAGCTTCTCTGCCTCTGATGCTGACCAATCAGCGTGAGGCAGCTTGAGGGTAGTTCACGCCCTGTTGGCGAACTACAGGAATTTAGCATAGAGGGAGCCAACACAACAGTGGCCATATCTCTGGAACGGACAGGTCTAGGAAAAAAAGAAAAACAGCACGGGAATCAGGGGAGACTGCGCTATTCAGGTCATGAAACCAGTGAAACTTATATGATCTAGTGACCGGTTTAAGCTCGGTCTCCATTCCAAAACCTATTCTTCTTCTAGTGTAAATTTAGGAGGGACTGGAGTTACCTGGACGGTGGTACTGTAGGCGGCAGACAGGACTCACCTTGCTGCTCCTGGTGAATTTCCATGTGCTGCTCCTTGATCACTTCCAGCAGCTTCTCCTGCTGGTCCAGCAAACGCTTCTGCTGTACCTGCTGCTCTTGGATGACTTGTAACAGGATGGCATGATCCAACAGCTCGGCTTTTCCAGCTTCTGTAAACCAGACATCCAGAAATGTATTATAATATGAGCTGCCACATATCTGTCTACTGCCTTGTATCAAGACGTTACAAGACTCCACCTTCAGAGCAGCATTCAGAATTCTGTGAGCTCTCTAGAAGTAGGACCTCACATATCCCTCCACCCTGCTAGTTTAGCATGTTCTGTGCTCGGATTGGTCGGGCATGCATGTTTACAGCAATAGAGAGAGATGGGTATAAGCTGCTGCCAGACAAAACTGCCACCGCTTATCTCATGGAGAACAGATTGGGCATGTTGAAATTGAACATTTCTGATCTTTGTTTCTGCTGAGGGACAGTGAGGTTGCCACCATACACATTAGATTATTATCTCTAAGAACAAGGTAAGAAAACATATATTACATGTCACTAGGATATGTCATCACTTAGTGGTTTTCCCAGGACTAGAATATTGATGGTCTAGCCCACCAATATCAGATTGTGGGGGTCCGACTCCCGACACCCCCACCAATCAGCTGACTGACAGCAAACATCACATCCCCTTCAAAGTTTACCATGCACAGCGCCATACATTTGGCAGTGGCCGTGCCGGGTGTTGCAGCTCTGTCCAATTCACTTGCATGGGACTAAGCTGCAATACCAGACACAGCCACTAACAAATGTACGGCAGTAGGCCTGGTAAACTATGAAAGGGATTGAGCGCCGCGGCCCCTTTACTCAGCTGATCGTAGGGATTTCTGGAGTCGTACCCCCACCAATCGGATTCTGATGGATGATTCTAAAAATAGCCCATCAATGTTATAGTCCTTTAATGATTCGTGGCACAGCAATAGTATAGCACAGCGGTACCTACATATTTTTACCCTTCACAGCGCCACCCTTGACAGTAAGCAGGTACTGCAATTCCGCCACATATCCATGTGAATGGGGCAGAGTTGCAGATCTTGGTGTAGTGCCTGGTTGGGAGTTGGACTATGTAGAGGAAAAAACCAAAACGACCACAGGTCCTTCGTTCTAGAGACTATGAGGGTATGGTTGGACCCCCACAAATCAGTAGGTGATCACATATTCTAGCAATATGCCATAATATATTATAGTGCAGTAGTAATAGTCCTTACTCCAGTGCTGGAGAGACAGTGATCACACAGAGATCCAGTGTACGTGATCACATGGAGATCTACTATATTAAAGTGATCTGAGAGAGGAAAGGCAACTCGACAACAGTAACACATACACCTAAAATTGTTATTTGGACTGCGAATAGAGAAAACAAAAAAACACAAAAACATGAGGTCACCGATATTAGTCCTACAGGATGTGGATTGTAAGGTCTAGTGAGGAGAAGATCACCCAGCACCAGATCTCTACACTACACATGCATCGTGTGTTCATGCTTACGTTCTGCTAGCCTCCTAAGCTCAGCTGTGAGGGATCCAGAAAAGCATGAAAAAAGGAGACAGAGAAAAGAAGTCACAACAATAAGCTGCAAACACAAACATGCTAAAATCACTGCACGGACACTGGAAATATGGCTACATACATATCCTTAAGGGGCAAACAATGAAGATATCCCTACTGGTTCAGAGAGAGAGAGAGAGAGAGAGAGAGATAGATATATATATATATATATATATATATGTTTGACCATGAAGGGCAGTATTATAGTAGTTATATTCTTGTATATAGGAGTAGTATTATAGTAGTTATATTCTTGTATATAGGAGCAGTATTATAGTAGTTATATTCTTGTATATAGGAGGCAGTATTATAGTAGTTATATTCTTGTATATAGGAGCAGTATTATAGTAGTTATATTCTTGTATATAGGAGGCAGTATTATAGTAGTTATATTCTTGTATATAGGAGGCCGTATTATAGTAGTTATATTCTTGTATATCGGAGCAGTATTATAGTAGTTATATTCTTGTATATAGGGGGCAGTATTATTATATTTATATTCTTGTATATAGGGAGCAGTATTATAGTAGTTATATTCTTGTATATAGGGTGCAGTATTCTAGTAGTTATATTCTTGTATATAGGAGCAGTATTCTAATAGGTATATTCTTGTATATAGGAGCAGTATTATAGTAGTTATATTCTTGTATATAGGAGCAGTATTATAGTAGTTATATTCTTGTATATAGGAGGCAGTATTATAGTTCTATTCTTGTATAGAGGGGGCAGTATTATAGTAGTTATATTCTTGTATATAGGGGCAGTATTATAGTAGTTCTATTCTTGTATATAGGAGGCAGTAATATAGTAGTTCTATTCTTGTATATAGGGGGTAGTATTATAGTAGTTATATTCTTGTATATAGGGGAGCAGTATTATAGTAGTTATATTCTTGTATATAGGAGCAGTATTATAGTTATATTCTTGTATATAGGGGCAGTATTATAGTAGTTATATTCTTGTATATAGGGGCAGTATTATAGTAGTTATATTCTTGTATATAGGGGCAGTATTATAGTAGTTATATTCTTGTATATATATAGGGGGCAGTATTATAGTAGTTATATTCTTGTATATAGGAGGCAGTATTATAGTAGTTATATTCTTGTATATAGGGGCAGTATTATAGTAGTTATATTCTTGTATATAGGGGCAGTATTATAGTAGTTATATTCTTGTATATATATAGGGGGCAGTATTATAGTAGTTATATTCTTGTATATAGGGGCAGTATTATAGTAGTTATATTCTTGTATATAGGAGCAGTATTATAGTAGTTATATTCTTGTATATAGGTGCAGTATTATAGTAGTTATATTCTTGTATATAGGGGGCAGTATTATAGTAGTTATATTCTTGTATATAGTAGCAGTATTATAGTAGTTATATTCTTGTATATAGGAGCAGTATTATAGTAGTTATATTCTTGTATATAGGGGGCAGTATTATAGTAGTTATATTCTTGTATATAGTAGCAGTATTAGTAGTTATATTCTTGTATATATGGGGCAGTATTATAGTAGTTATATTGTATATAGGGGCAGTAATATAGTAGTTATGTTCTCTTATATAGGAGTAGTATTATAGTAGTTATATTCTTGTATATAGGGGGCAGTATTATAGTAGTTATATTGTATATAGGGGCAGTAATATAGTAGTTATATTCTTGTATATAGGTGCAGTATTATAGTAGTTATATTCTTGTATATATGGGGCAGTATTATAGTAGTTATATTGTATATAGGGGCAGTAATATAGTAGTTATATTCTTGTATATAGGTGCAGTATTATAGTAGTTATATTCTTGTATATAGGGGGCAGTATTATAGTAGTTATGTTCTCTTATATAGGAGTAGTATTATAGTAGTTATATTCTTGTATATAGGGGGCAGTATTATAGTAGTTATATTGTATATAGGGGCAGTAATATAGTAGTTATATTCTTGTATATAGGTGCAGTATTATAGTAGTTATATTCTTGTATATAGGGGCAGTATTATAGTAGTTATATTCTTGTATATAGGGGCAGTATTATAGTAGTTATATTCTTGTATATAGGGGGCAGTATTATAGTAGTTATATTGTATATAGGGGCAGTAATATAGTAGTTATATTCTTGTATATAGGTGCAGTATTATAGTAGTTATATTCTTGTATATATGGGGCAGTATTATAGTAGTTATATTGTATATAGGGGCAGTAATATAGTAGTTATATTCTTGTATATAGGGGGCAGTATTATAGTAGTTATGTTCTCTTATATAGGAGTAGTATTATAGTAGTTATATTCTTGTATATAGGGGCAGTATTATAGTAGTTATATTGTATATAGGGGCAGTATTATAGTAGTTATATTCTTGTATATAGGGAGCAGTATTATAGTAGTTATGTTCTCTTATATAGGAGTAGTATTATAGTAGCACAACATGCTCAGGGCAATTGTCACTTCTCTTACCCACTGTTTCTGAGAGCTCACGAAAATGTGCACTATTTAGTAGGGGGCGCATCTGCATGTCCTTGTGCATTTATATAAAAAAAAAAATAAAGGACCTGCCCTAGAAATGAACGATGAAACACTTGTGAATATGAATGTCTAGAAGTTTGAGTGTAAACACTAGACTTGCATAAGGACGTGTCGTTTCTTTAGTGCTCATGGGGCATCACCTGCTGTTACGAAGCTGAAGCCCAAATATATACTAGCCACTGCTTTGCAAACGGGAGTCTTCTGCGTATGGGCAGCTGAATTCAGCTATTTAGAGTGGGGGATGTGGAGCTGCATAACTAGGCAGATACGCCACTTAAATAAAAAAAAAAAAAGTCTATGAAAGCTCTATGACCAACCCCGTTGGCAATATTGGTTGTCACCCAGCTTTCCAAGAAACAGATCTAAATTTGAACAATTTTTGACAGAAAAGTAGAATTTTGCGAGTAACCGTAAAATGACTGCGGCCAGAGCAGAACGGTGTGATCAGGAGTCACGCTCGGCAATAAATAACCTTCTCACACGGCTGGATGTTTCATGGCAGGGTAGACAGGGAAAAGCACCAACCTTCTTGGTTTTCAACAGCCTTCATCTTAACGTTTCTCACATCGCGCTGCTCCGGTCCGGTGTCGCCAGGTGCCTGCTCTTTCCTCTCATCTGGAAAGTTAGAGATAAGGTCACATCCAGAACACGCTGGTTCTTTTCTATGTGCATCTAATAAAGCGCGCTGAATGTGCAGCGAGGGACTCATTTATACAAACTCGCCTACTATTCATTAAAGATCACCTGATAGAGCTCCCCCTGCTGATAAAAGAGCGCTAATGCAGTCAATAGCTATTGCAAATGCTCATCTGTTGACCCCTTTTTTGTTATTTCGTTTGCGTTTTTCCCTTCTTGCCTTCCAAGAGCCATTGACTTTTTTATTTTTCTATTGACCTAGCCGTATGAGGGCTTTTTTTTGGCAGGACAATTTGTAGATTTTTATGGCACCATCTATTGTAACATAATTTACTAGGAAGCTTCGAGAATTTTGTGGGAGAGGGGGTGACCAAAAAACAGCGATTCTGTAAATGTATTTTTCTTACGGAGTTCAACAAGGTTGAACAATGTTATATTCTAATAGTTCAGACATTTACAGCCACGGCGATACCAAGCATGTTTTTTTTTTTTAACATTACTTTTGATAGGAGCACAAAGATGGCAAACCTGCGGGCCTTCATTAGGCCCCTGGCTGCCTTGACAACTATCGGAACCCTGACATCACGCCGCAACTATGGTCTGTTGGAGGGAACCGCCCCCTCTTTCTAACAGCTTAGATGCTGTGGTCGCAGCATCTAAGTGGTTAAACAGTCAGAATCGGAGTGATCTCCAATACCAGCCGTTTATCCATTCAACGGGGTCATCTGCTTATTATGCATCGCTGATAACAGGGAGACTCCAAAGTCATGATCTGCCCTCAAACTGTAGAAGAGAGCCTCCTCTGCTGTGGAAAGGACTACAGGGCAGAACATGACATGATGGGAGTCTTCCTGCGATCAGCACTGCATACAAAGGAGCGCATGTTGACAGATTCCCCCTACAGATATGTAACATGGAGGACCCCACTAAGATGGTGCTTATTGGAGGGTGTCAGCGTTCCTCCTGCTTACCTTCTCGGAGCTGCTTTTCAAGGACTTTCTCGGCCAAGGCAAGATCGATATTTGGTGGGTCCCCGGCTACTACTTCTAAGTTCTTGAGGTCAGCGGCATCGTGGTCTTTCATTGCTGGCTGCTGGCCATCCAGGTCTTCTTTTACTGGGACTCTCTCTGGCTCCTTGTCAGGTAAGCCTTCTGGTTGTGGTGGCTGCTGGGGTGCCGGGTCGGGGTCTTTTCTACCCTCCTTTTCTATCGGAAGTTGCTCCTTTTGTTCAGGTTGAACTTCTTTTTTTTCCTCCTGCTTTTCATCCCTTGGAGCAACACCAACCTCAGCATCCGGCAGGTTCTTCTCCGGAGACTCCTCCTGGTCCTTCTGTTCATCTACATGGACTACATCCCGTGGGACCGGAGGTTCATGTCTATGAGCTTCACCAACAGGAACGGCAATGTCTGCTGACAGGATAAGCAGAAAGGATCAGGACTGGGTCTGACCTAGTGGAAGGGCAACTCTTATCTAAAGATCAACCCTCCCGACATTACTGGATAACAAGGCAGACGTGCCATTCAGAGCTCTGGAAAAGCTGCATGACAACTCCAGTATTTATAGGTACGAGGGACATTGTTTTGTTAGTGGAAATATTCTTTAAATACCTTTTTGTTAGAAAAGTTCCCTAAAAGGCGATCCTAAGATGTCCCGCTGCGGAGACCCCCAGTTATCAGCTTTATTCTGTAGGGTAGTGATAGTCAGTAAGTGGTCCTCCATGAGAAGCTCTATATAGCCACTCGCTGCTTTGACATAGATAAAAGTCCTGAACAGGGGACACCCCACCCCATATATGTTATCAGTATATCCCAACAGAGTGTTTGAACATGGATGTTTTAAAATAAATCACCCCTAAAAATCCTAAATCCATATATTTAAAGAGGACTGGTCCCCTCTCTTGACATAAGCATTTACTAAAATAGACATATTTCCCATTACATAATTCTGGAACATCTCTTCTTAGAACTTGTGCCATTCCTCTACTATTCCTCTTGGAAAAGCATGAATAAATTGACAACGGAGTGTTACCATTCCGCTCAATAGGGTGCGTTCCTGTACAGTTTCACAATCTGTGCGGTGTGTGTAGAAACATACCCCATTGACGAGGGAAGTGGTAAAACCTATTTGTCAATATACTAATACATTTCCAGGAAGAGTAACAGAGGAACAGTACAAGATGATTTACTAAAACAGACATGTCAGGAGAGGCAACAGCTCCTCTTTAATGAAAGGTACCTTGATCGGGTCTGTCAAGTTGTACTTCTTGCTGTTTCCTCTTTCCCTCCTCCTTTTGCGGAACATCAATAGGTCCTTTAATCTGGGGCTGCTCCATCTCTACCTGCTTTGGAGGCAGCTTGGGTTTGTCCCGGTCATCTTCTGATTCTTCCACAATTGGTTTCTGGACTGCAGACAGGAGAAAGGGGATATATTATGAAAGTCCGGACAGTGTTATATATCCCAGAATGCAAATGACCAAATCAAGTTCTGAGCAGGAATTCATTCAGCAAAATATGAAGCAGAATAGTGAGTGCAGCTCTGGAGAATAATACAGGATGTAACTCCGGATCAGTACAGGATAAGTAATGTAATGTATGTACACAGTGACTCCACCAGCTGAATAGTGAGTGCAGCTCTGGAGTATAATACAGGATGTAACTCAGGATCAGTGCAGGATAAGTAATGTATGTACACAGTGACTCCACCAGCTGAATAGTGAGTGCAGCTCTGGAGTAGAATACAGGATGTAACTCAAGATCAGTACAGGATAAGTAATGTATTGTATTTACAGATTTATTATCTATGTCATTTATAAAATGGTGTCAGAGGTGGACACATGCAACATGTTCCCTTTAATGGCTACCCGCAAAAGGACGTAAATATATGTCCTAGCGGGAGATGGGAGTATGGAGCGGGCGTCAGTTGTATATTACAGTTGACACCTTGCTCTAACGGTACACCCCATTGACAAGGGAAATGGTAACGCCCATTTGTCAATATATTCATACATTTCCAGGAGGAATAAGAGAGGGACAGCACAAGTTCTAAGAAAAGATGTTCCAGAATGGTTATGTCATTGTAAATACTTGTATTCTCCAAGACAGACATGTCTGGATTGATAAGTGGTAAATCACTTCTTTTCACTAATTAACCAAATTGAGTAACAAAGAACAAAGCGCCTTTCTGCATCAATCTACCAATGAGAGTCCATGTTTCACTGGGTTATAGAAAAGCTTGATTTCGGATTGGCTTTTCTGGGCTACAAGGTTACTTTTTCACAAGGTTTTGACACTTGAGGCGACTTTTTGTCTCATAGTAAAATCCTATTTTGAAGATCCAAGCTCCTTTGCCCTCTTCCTAGTACCAATGACTCCCATTCCTCAGGCCAGTCATGTAGATGAAAAACCAAAACACTCAATGTCCACAGCTTAACTAATAAGAGTAAGGACATTGACGAGGACCGTGTCACATTATGACAACACTGACAGTCAGAAGCTGAAGAGCCAGCAGTGTTGTCATCAGAAGGGCGGAGCTTGAGAAGGAAGAAGCCTGAATGGTCAAGATAGGATTCCTCGTTAACGAGACATTTTCATTGGTAAGTTCTCCTTCATAAGTAGAGGGGGCACCTATTTCACCTGTACTCACAGATGCTCAAGCCACGATCCTGACCTCGGACCCTGTGATTGGTGCAGGTAAGAAAAATCAATTGGAGGTGTGAATATGTGAATCGCTTGCTAACAGATTTCTGGTCCATATGGAATTTACCCCGAGTACTATCCATACTTTAATAGCACTTCCGGCCTGTGACGTAATCAAGGAGTATTACAGACCAGTACAAGCAGTATAAATGTACATAGCAGTCATTATATAGGGAAACATAAATAATTCACCAGCCTGAGAGAACCTGCTGGGGGTAAACAGGACACCCGTGATTTTACCTCGTGTTGTCTGCAGGACTATTTGAGGATATCCAGGTAGCAGATCTGACCTCTGTTTCCTCACTGTATTCTGCACAATATCAGGAAGCAGCTGGAAAGCCCTGATCATAAACAGTGATCCAAAACCAGAAGAAGCCCCAATGCTCCTTACATTATCGCTGTGTCCTTGCCTCTTGGCCATTCATTATAATTAGTCGGCAGGTCTAATCTCACATATGCAGGAAAACATGAGCCACAATATAGATCAGTGGCGGACAGGTCTGCGGAAGCAACTAATGAACTTCCATAATAAAGCATTTGGGGAAACCCTTTTAGGTTATGTGTAGTTAATAGAGGGCGGGGGAGGGGCTCTCGAGGTAGCTGGAGATGCGTAACCTCATATTAAGAAATTGCATGTCGTACAATTCCCTGATATAAAGCAAACACAAGCGACTTGGAAACATAAAAGATGTAGGGTCATCAAATTGTGGCCTCACAGCAGCCTATAGATGGACTACAGCGATGTTGCTACTAAGATTCTATTAGGGGATTGCAGATGAAGTAACTCAGCGCCACCCTTGTCCACAGGTCGTGTGTGGTATTGCAGCTCAGCTCCATTTAGCTGGGAGATTACTGCAAACAAAACAAATCTTTACTGTTAACCCCTTCAGGACAGAGCCTGTTTTGGCCTTCTGGACGAAGACGATTTTTCAAATCTGACGTGTTACTTTATGTAGTAATAACTTGGGAATGCTTTTACCTATCCAAGCGATTCTGAGATTGTTTTCTCGTGACATATTGTACTTTATGTTAGAGAAAAAATTTGGTCGATAAATTCAATATTAATTTGGAAAAAAACACAAAGATTTGGAGAAAATGTGCAAAAATTACCACTTTTCTAAATTTAAATGTATCTACTTGTAAAACAGATAGGAATACCACACAAAATACTTACTAGTTAACATTTCCCATATGTCTACTTTTATGTTTGCATCGTTTTTTGAACACTCTTATTTTTCTAGGACGTTACAAGACTTACAACTTTAGAAGCAATTTCTCACATTTTCAAGAAAATTTCAAAAGGCGATTTTTACAGGGACCAGTTCAGTTCTGAAGTGGCTTTGAGGGCCTTATATATTAGAAACACCCCATTTTGAAAACTGCACCCCTCAAAGTATTCAAAACAGCATTCAGAGAGTGTTTTAACCCTTTAGGCATTTCACAGGAATTAAAGCAAAGTAGAGGTGAAATTTACAAATTTAATTTTTTTTGCCAAAATTCATTTGTAATAAAAAAAAAAATCTATACCACAGAAAGTTTTACCCGAGAAACTCAACTCAATATTTATCGCCCAGATCCTTCAGTTTTTAGAAATATCCCACATGTGGCCCTAGTGCGGTAATGGACTGAAACGCAGGCCTCAGAAGCAAAGGAGAACCTAGTGGATTTTGGGGCCTCCTTTTTTTTAGAATATATTTTAGGTACCATGTCAGGTTTGAAGAGGTCTTGTGGGGCCAAAACAATAAAGACCCCCATTTTGGAAACTACACCCCTCAGGGAATTTATGTATGGGTATAGTTAGCATTTTGAACTCAGTTTTTTTGCTACATTTATTTGAATTAGTATGTGAAGATGAAAATCTACTTTTTTTCTGAAAAAACGTAGAAATATTAAATTTTTTCATGGAATAAAAGAGAAAAAACACACCAACATATGTAAAGCAATTTCTTCCGATTTATAGCAATACCCCATATGTGGTAATAAACTGCTGTTTGGACCCACAGCGGGGCTCAGAATGGAAGGAGCACCATTTGGATTTTCGATTGTACTGGAATAGTTTTCAGTGCCATGTCGCGTTTGCAATGCACTGAAGGGAACAAAATAGTGGAAACCCCCCAAAAGTGACCCCATTTTGGAAACTACACCCCTCAAGGAATTTTTCTAGGGGTAAAGTTAGCATTTTGACCCCACAGTTGTTTTGCTGAATTCATTGGAATTATTCTGTAAAAGGTAAAAATCTACTTTTTTGCTGAAAAAATAGCCATTTTTAATTTTTACAAGGAATAAAGGAGAAAAAGCACCCCAACATTTGTAAAACAATTTCTCCCGATTACGGAAATACGCCATATGTGGTAATAAACTGCTGTTTGGGCCCACACCGGGGCTTAAAAGGGAAGGAGCGCTATTTGGCTTTTGGAGGTGTCATGTCGCATTTGCAAAGACCCTGAGAGGCCAAAACAGTGGAAACCCCCCCCAAAAGGGTCCCCCATTTTGGAAATTACACCACTTAAAGAATCTATCTAGGGGTATAGTGAGCATTTAGATCCCACAGGTCTTTTGCAGGATTTATTAGAATTAGGTCGTGAAAATGAATATCAACATTATTTCCACTAAAATGTTGAATTTTTTAAATTTCACAAAGGATAAAGGAGAAAATGCACCCCAACATTTGTAAAGCAGTTTCTCCCGAGTACAGCGATACCCCACGTGTGCTCATAAATGGTTTTTCATTAGAAAGTAATTAACCCTTTCCGAACTGATCCATCTTTTTCTTTTCCTTTTTCGTTTTTCCTCCCCGCTTTCCAAGAGCCATAACTTTTTATTTTTCAGTCAATAGAGCGGTGTGAGGGATTATTTTGGAGGGACGAGCAGTCGTTTTTATTGGTACCATTTTTTGGTACATACAACTTTTTGAGCACTTTTTATTACATTTTTAGGTAGAGCCAAGGTGACCAAAAAACAGCGATTTTGCCGTTTTAAATTCTTTATTTTTCACGTGAGACGCTCCATACATCACCCCCCACACTAAGACATGCTATGTCATGGTGCGCGAAGGGGTTAATGCGCAGCGCATGGTGCAGAGTGAAAATTACAATTTTCCACTCATATGCCATTTTAGTGCACTATATGTTGTGCCCTGTTTGTGCCACTGAAGACAAGTATCTCATAAAATATTAACCGGGTTCTCCCGGGTATGGCGATGCCATATCTGGACGTAAACTGCTGTTTGGGCGGCATGCTGCAGGACTCAGAAGGGAGGGAGCGCCATTTGGCGCGCAGATTTAGCTTGTTAGTTCTGTTTGGCGTTTTACTAGTACTTCAGTTTATGATGTGGGGGCATATGTAATCTGTGCGGGGTACATCAGGGTACATGTAATCTGTGCGGGGTACATCAGGGTACATGTAATCTGTGCGGGGTACATCAGGGTACATGTAATCTGTGCGGGGTACATCAGGGTACATGTAATCTGTGCGGGGTACATCAGGGTACATGTAATCTGTGCGGGGTACATCAGGGTACATGTAATCTGTGCGGGGTACATCAGGGTATAATAAGAGGGTATAATAATGTAGTAAATAAATAATAATCCGCACATATGTGGCCGGTGTCGCACTGATAAATGGCGTCCGATCTTATCCGCTTTTGGAACACTCTGCACATTTTGCATCGCCATATTCTGAGAGCCAGAACTTCTTGATTTCTTCTCCACCGGAGCTGCGTGAGGGCTTATTTGTTGCGGGACAATCTGTAGTTTTCATTGGTACCATTTTGGGGTACATGCCATTTTTTTGATCACTTTTTATTCCATTTTTTGGCAAGCCAGGTGACCAGAAACCAGCAATTCTGACAATGTTTTTTATTCTTTTTTTTTACGGCGTTGACCCTGGGCTATAAATGTCCATTTTACTTTATTCTGCGGGTCGATACGATTACGGCGATACCAGATGTATATAGTTTTTTTATGTTTTGTAGCGTTTCTGTAATAAAATCACTTATTTAGAAAATAAATTATATTTTGTGTCACCATATTCTGAGAGCGATAACTTTTTTATTTTTCAGTCAAAAAAGCTGTGTACGGGCTTGTTTTTTGCAGGACGGGATGTAGTTTGTATTGGTACCATTTTGGCGTACATGCGACTTTTTGATCACTTTTTACTGTATATTATGCGCGGAGTGGTGACCAAAAAATAGTGATTCTGGTATTGTTTTTTTACTTATTTTTTTTGCGGTGTTCACCGTGCGGGATAAATAACTATCGTTGGTGTCGTTACCAACGCGGTGATACCAAATATGTGTACTTTTTTTAACGTGTTAATTTTTTTCCCATATTAAAAGACTTATTATAGGAATAAAAGCATTTTTTGTTTAGGTCACTTATAACTTTTATTTTTACACTTTTTAAAAAACATTTTTATTATCTTTTTTTTACTTGTCCCACTAGGGGACACTTAGACTGGCAGCTCTGATCGCTGCTGGAACACTTTACACTACACACGTAGTGTAATGTGTTCTAACTGTCATTGTGACGTAACAGTCACACTGACCGGAAGCCTCGGAGGACCGGCCGTACATGGCAGCCCGGAGGTCATTGTCTGGCCTCTGGTTGCCGTGATAACGATCGCCAGCCCTCGCAAATGCATGTGGGGGCTGCCGATCTGCTCTAAACCTCTTCAATGTGGCGATCGCAATCGACCACCGCATCGAAGGGGTTAATTGCCGATTTCAGCGGCGACAGGCCGCTGATCGGCAACGGGGAGAGCAGGGCAGACACCCTGCACAGTTAACCACCGCTGTGGTGTAGCGCCGCGGTTAACGGTTAAAGCGCGGACGTAACTGCACGCCCAGGTGCACGAAGTTACTGCTCACCTGGGCGTTCATTTACGCCAAGGTGCGGGAAGGGGTTAAAGCATAGGTTCGGCCTTGGTGAACCTACAAATGTCCATTAAGGGATCACATATCCTAATTCCCCAATGTACTTCCATGAAGAGAATTTTTTTCTATGGCAGCGCATAGACCGTCATAAAACTGCTTATAGGAAAACAATCCTAAAATTTTAGGTGGCTTAGTCTGTGACTGGGGGCCCAGGGGCAATGGACCCACTAATAAAGTGATCTGCCTCATTATAAAGAGAACCGTGGACTGTCCATTGCCACAAAGTCCCTGCCCGGTACTGACCTGTATAATCAGTGCAGAAAGGGTAACTACAAGACCACCAGCTATTTTAATATGAAGCCCCTTATATAACCCCCTAGGTCACCAGAGAATATAATATTAAAACCTCTTCTACTCTAGAGCACCAGGAAATATTATATGAACCCCCTCATATACCCTAAACCACCAGGGAATAATATATGAACCCCCTCATATACCCTAAACCACCAGGGAATAATATATGAACCCCCTCATATACCCTAGACCACCAGGTAATATTATATGATCGCTCACATATACCCCAGACCACCAGAGCTAGTGACATTAACCCCTCCACTACCTTTACATGTTATTTCACGGCC
Source organism: Rhinoderma darwinii (assembly GCF_050947455.1). Classification (NCBI taxonomy): domain Eukaryota; kingdom Metazoa; phylum Chordata; class Amphibia; order Anura; family Rhinodermatidae; genus Rhinoderma; species Rhinoderma darwinii. Next base: position 57,181,447 of record NC_134699.1, read on the forward strand.
CAATGTGGGCCGTGTAAACGAGCGCCGATAGAAGAGACAGCTTGTTGATCGGCGCTCGTTTGCTCCTTTCACTCAGAGCAATGATTGGTTATGTATAGGGATGAGCTATCGTTACTACGATCGCTCGTCCCTGTGCATTTTCATCGTGTCGGCAGCACATCTCACTGATTACACAGGGAGATGTGCTGCAGACAATGATTTTAATGCTGCATCAAAAGAGCAGATCAGCCGATAAACGAGCGTTTGCTTGTTCATCGGCTGATCATTGCCCTGATCATAGGCCGGTGTAATAGGGTCCTTATTTCACCAAGGAAGTTTCAATTAGAATGAAATATTTTTTTAGTTTTTATGTTGTGTTGTCATAACCTGGGTGCATCCTATAGTCCTATCGCTTTAGATGTGTTTCCCTTTAGTGTGTTTCCCAAGTAGAGGTTCACGAAGATTTTTGAATGGGCCAGGTATCACCCCTGATATAGCAAGCAACACTTATCCAAAGATTGATGCTCAAGTATAGTAGCTTGGGGAACCTCACCTGATATTTTGGGAATGTTCTGTTCCAGCTTTGCCTCTATAAGCCCTTCTCTCCCCTGAGGAGCTGCTTTGATTTGTACGGACGGCTCCACCTGGACGGTCAAAGTTGCATAAGTGCTGATCACGAGAATCACGAGGCCGACCCCAAAGATAAACTGTATAGAAATAAAAAAAAAAAGAGATGCCCAAGTGAGTGACAGCCAGCAACCACCACTCACTCAAGAGAGTGACACATTCACGTCTCTACAACAGCGTGGAGATCTGTAGCGCCACCAGCAGGCTATGAAGGAGCCAGAACCCATCCAATGCTTATCAAACAGCCCCCTACAGCATTACCCCCTAAGTAGTAGTTACACTGGAGTATCCCTTTAAAAATAAAAATCTACATTTCCCTATGCCTGCACATTGTACTTCTCATTATAGTCTGGTAATCCGGTAAGAAAGATACAATGACCGGGGTTAATATTGGTCACATGATCGCCCTCCTAGAAATCGTTCAGGTCTATATACAGGTATGCGCAGGTTACAAAACCCATTGCTATGAATGAGCAGTGTGTAATGCTTAGTTCCCCCTGTGGTGGCGCTGCGGGGAAATTGAACACTTACTGCTAGGTTTTCCAACAAATCACAGGTGATCGCTGGGGGTCATTTTGTAATCTGCTGATTATTAAGGGACCCTTACAAGTAGGGATTGTGCAAAGCGGAGAACTCCTTTAAAGCAAAGCCAAAAATATTATATGTAAACATTGATGCCATGGAGCTTGGACTGTACTAATTCTCTTTGCAAACATCTAGCTGGTAGGTCTTAAGGGCAAAGCTTCCTGGGAAAAGTATGCAAATTTAAATACCCTGTAAGTCCGTATCCGCTAGTCTGGAGCGGAATATCTGCACAAAGAATCGGTAACTTCTAGAAGCGGCTTCAAAAGCATCTGACTTAGCCAGCCAGAACCCTACGTTGTACTGATGAGGAGCAACTACTCTGAAACAGTGCTGTCTACAAAGAAGTGTCTCTGGTTAAAAGGTAACTAAACGTTAAACAAAATATTTTGACATGTCAGAAGTTTTGATCGGTGGAGGTCCGAGCACGGAGACCCCCCACCGATCACTAAAACGAAGCGGCAGAAGCAGTGTACGGACGCAGACTTTCTATTGAGCCCGTACACCGCTCCGAGGAAAGTCGATCAGAAACGAAGCGGCACACCGCTCACCCGAGAGTTTCTGCCTCTTAGTTTTAGCGATCAGTGGGGGTCTAAGTGCTCGGACCCTCACCGATCAAAACATCAGAAATGTCAAAAGCTTTCTCAACGTTTAGTTCCATATTAACCCTGTTCTAAGTTTCTATAAAAAGAGTTGGACATTGACTTACACAGATTAGTCACCTATAGGTGGCACTAGAGAAACAGTTTTCTTCCTTCTGGAGAAGAACGATTTTGCATAAAAGACGCCTGGAAATCTCAGGCGCTGCCTCTTAGAAATGGCCTTTAATTCAACGCGGTTTTGCTTAGACTGTTCAGTCGGAGATTTTCAGTAACCCGAGTTGCGCCATAGGGGTTCAGGTGATCTATAAAACACCAGTCCCGTAATTCTGGAAATCGGGGGTGATCCTATTATACTGCAATGGTCTCGCTAGGTCACCCCCAAACGTTTTGAAAAAAGTGGCAAAATACTTAATAAATTTTGCTGACTTCGTACTTTTTGAGCCCGGGGCCCATTTCCAGAGCCTGCATTACAGGAAGTCACATGGATGATCTCAACACAGGAAGCCCCTACTGCCCCCAATCTCATCAACATCCTGGAGCAGACATCCCGAGCCAATTCTCATCCATCTCTAACCTATGAAGGGTTAATTGCTGCCCTTTGCGTTTCCTTTGGGATGCCTACCCATGTGCGTGTGGGTCTGCCCTCACATGTAAAGTCCCATGGTGTAACCCGGACAGAGCGCCCTTAGTGCCCTGACCTAAATGTCCTAAGCCTGTGGTTTCCCTTTACCCCGTATAGCTGTTGCTGGAGGTGAATTAAGGACACTTTCAGCCTGCGCCAGCTGGATGCCCTTTGATACAACCCGGCATGACCGGCCAACTTAGCGGAGCAGCTCCCACAAAGGGAGCCAAGTATTTAAAAGGGTTTTCTGCTTCAATGCAAAGAAATCTAAACCATTGTGACTAAGTTCCAATTCAATTCCTAACCATTTACAAAAGCTCTGCTTGCTCTCAGTGAATGACATTTATTTTTTTATTGTTCCAATCCAAAGGTTGAAAACGTGCCCTTTACCAGGTCTTGCTGACATCGGCGCCAGGCTTGATACAAGAGAGAACTCTGACACACTGTGACGAGCAGAGAACCTGTGTGAGCAGGACAGATTTTCAGTCTGGAGAGTTGCTCTGCTTGTCTCTCAGCAGTATACTGGCTGCTGTTTAGAAGATCATTATTTTGGGGCATTGCCATTTGAGTAATTGCCTCAATTTCAGTGTGGAATTGTTCTAGGTAGAGGGACTGCCCATCAAAGTAGTATTCCCATGTCAGACATTTATGGTACATCCTATCTGGAGAATGGGGGTCCCCCGAGTAAGGTGGTTGCCTGTAAGTAGGGCTGGGCAATTAATCAAAAACTCTTGCGAATTTTGTTTTTTTCGGTTTGCTTTTTAACTCAGGACATAGATACAGTTGAAACAAATGGTGGAGCAGGGAGCTATCAGCTCCCTGCTCCATTATTCACTACATTACGCCGGCAGCTCACAGCTCGACACAGACAGGTGCGATGACGACACTGCGGAGAACTACACAGACCCGGAGGAACAGAGGAATCTCTTCAGCTCGTCGTGGGAATTGGGAAAGGCGAGTATTTGTTTTATTGGGCACTATTGGGGCAGTTATGGCGGCATTATACTGGGTGTGAAGGTCAGTTATGGGGGCATTATACTGCATGGGGGCGCTAAACTATGTGGGTGCATCATACTGGGTGTGGGGGCCTTTATGGGGCATTATACTGTGTGGGGAGCACTATGGGGGCAATGGCAAAGGGGGTAGATTATATACAGTAGTATATATTAGGCTCAGGGGATTCATTAATTCAAAGGCGTAGCATGTAAATAATCGTGATTTTGATCATAATCGCCCAGCCCTACCTGTGTGTATGCCATAAAAGTCTGAGATGTGAATACCACTCTCTCTCTCCGCTTTGGACAATCCCTTACAGGACGACAAGCAGATCTCATGATGTCCTGCTCCTGGGATCAGCTGTAATCTGTATAGTGAACCTGACAGCTAGCGTTCAATTTCCCTGCAGCGCCTCCACAGGGGAAGTGAAGCATTACAAACTGCCCATTAAAATGAATGGACTGTACTTGTAAAGTCCTCCAAAGAGAGGTTCTGTGTAGCTGCTCTCTATTCTGGATCCTGAATGCCCCCCCCCCCCCATTTAATAACTCCTTATTTTTTTCTAATTGCGTATTTAAAAATTGTTTTTCTTAACCCTATAATGACCGCATTTCACAAGTCTCACTGCTCAATGTTTTGCAGTCTGAAGGTTCCCCCTGAGGCTTTAAAAGCAGGATCCAGGGGTCGCTGGCCTTCAGCATTGTCAGCTGGAATTGAGGGCCACTAAGTATGAAGAGGACAATCGCAGGTTCTCATCTCTTCACAGCTCTGATAATTTGCCCTTTTCAACTTCCGCTTTGCTGCCTGGACTCCTGCTTCTCTCTGGCTCTTAACTAAGCCAGTCAAGGCCGAGGGCTTCCTGAGCTGCCGTAATTAACTACTCGTTGGCAGAATTATAAGGCGTTGGCGAGCCTGGCTGTAACATCTGTACTGAACAGGGACCTGGGGTACTCAGCTAGCTTACAGGACGCTGCTCCACATAATATGACACCGTCACTTTAAGACTTGTTTCAGTACGGGGTTGTATATACAGACACAACACCCTTATATCCAGTGGTGGAGTACAGACCTGTGAGGTTAGCCCCTTTTTGTGGATCTTCTTATAGATGAGGGCAGGGCAGATGAAGCAGATCAGGCTCCCCATAGTGGCTCCAGTCAGTCCAAGGATGGTCTCCACTGAAAGTAAAATGACAAATACATTATAAACACACACACACACACACACACACACACACACACACACACACACACACACACACACACACACGTGCATTTATGGAAGGGATGCCGGACTATTGGACATCCGGAATTCTGATGGTTCAGAAAAATATCCAGAAATGTCCCATAAATACAGTAAATACTTTACTCCAGAAACCACTAGTCCATAAAATCTGATAATCCGGCACAGAAACTGGGAGGATATTCTTGAAGACTGAGAATAACCACTAACAAAACTCCTAAAAGCCATGATTAATATTATTACAGTTTTATGCTGCCGTGCGTGAGACTCCCTGCCCTTCTGAGTAAAGTTTATAAACCTTACTATCACCATCTAATAATCCAGACTATCTGGTAAACCGGCACCCATTAGGTCCTGTTACACTACTTCAACCCGTGTGGAAGGTTGTGTGGGTCAGATTGTGGGGGTCCCGCTGCTCTCCACTCTGACCCCCTATGATGTATCTGGATGGAAAGCCCATTTAATGCCAGATTAAAGGGATTTAAATTTTGCATTACATAAGGAAATGGTCCCTTTAAATAGTTCATCAAAAGCTGCATCAATTTGCAGCGATGAAACGTATCGACCATTGGATCAGATTGGCAATTTTCCCGTCTACTTTGCCGTTTATGGATTTCTCATAGGTTTTAGGTCTGCTCCGCCAGCCACCGCTGATGCCAAGTGACTCGGGTTACCTCTGAAAAGCGGTTAATATAGAAATTAGGCAAATGTTGACTCGCCCTCGATGATGAAAATCCACATCTGTTCAGCCGAGTCACTTCACTGCTGCCAATGTATTGCAGATTTTATTTATCGTCTTTGCCAGGCGCGTGTTGTAACCGCTCAGCTCCGAGTCACAGGAGTGTTGGCACAGGCAAGACTACGATCTGTTCTCACCCTTATACAGACACACTAGAAACCTATCCTTTGCTTTACAATTTTCTACAGATTCTCATTCAATGGAGCTGAGCTGCAATACCAGACACAACCTCTATATAGGTGTGGCGCTGTTCATGGTAAAAAGCAGCTATGTTGTTCTAATCCTTTAAGACCCCTTTAAGGACTGAAATCCAGAACCACTCTCTTTGAATTACATCTATGCTCCGCATTTCCTAGTCTGGTAACAGCCCTGGAAAGTAAGTTGTTGTAAAGCAGACCAAACATACAGCCGTAATATCACCATGCCGGCTATTAATAATCATTAATAGGTCTGTGACTTACCGTTTGGTATCAGAATTCCACCCATCATTGTGCCAAACACCACGACTAAGGTCAAGACTTTGAAGCGTAAGGGTGGCATGTATCCTCCGGCAGTGAATGTGCCATCTTTTTGCTGTAGGAAAATAAAAAATACTTAGGACAAATACAGCGAACATAAAATCGGTAAGCAAGATAGTGCTCACTGTTATCAGCCATTTTACAAATTCATCCTTACAAGCTAGGGCTACACTGTACATGGGGCAATCTCGGAGTCTATGGAGACCCCACAAGGATGAGCTGGGCAAAGGGAATCCGATAGTGTCTAAAAACAATGGTGGCGTGTCCGTTCTGCACAAGACCACTGCAAAAATCTCACAATCTACCACAATGCATTTGGGTTGGGGATAGCGAAGCATTAATCACCAGGTTGTCCAACCCTTAAAGGGGTATTCCCAGCTAAACATTTACAAAACCTCCACAGGAACCCCACCAATTGGTAGAACAGTCCAATGACCACTCCGTCCCATTCTTGTATTGAATGTATATAGAAGAGTCACATTATATGTTACACTTACTTGCTGTTCAAACAGGAGCGTGTTCAGGGCTTGTCTGCAAGGCAGGATCATCATTGGAAACCCGACAGCCACCGACATCATGAATCCCACCCGGATCATCTCCGTCACCAGGTTGGAGGGAAAATTCACTAGTACATTACCGGCAATGGTGTCTGTAAAACTGACATAGCCGAAGAAACCAACCTGGAAACAAGAGAAAAAGGCATTCACGTGAAGATCGGAGGAAGAAAAAACTCACAGCTTGCAGTATCATCGTAATGACTGTAGAGGGCACTGTTGCTATTTCAGGAAAAACATAGGGCACCCAACATGGAAGTGGATGCCCAGGAGGAATAGGTTAATGAAAACGATGTCTTTATAATGCCCTGTAAACAGTGGAATCAATGAGACGATTACATTTTGCCTATTTCTTTACGATTGTCTGGGCACATATATGTTGGCACCACATGGACTGTCAAAACATTTAACCGGTGCTGTGTAACACTTAACTTTGCGAAAACTTCTCCCCCAGAGAACAGCTGGCAAGGGGGGTTCCCAGCAGCAGCACCCCTCACAATCAGATAGGAGAACCCATTGCCATCATGTATTGCTATTCATTTAAACGGGCACCATGTAATATTACATTACCCAGGAGTGGCCTTAGAGGGTGCCCTTTAAATCCTGACAGCAATCCCCAAATACTTTCATAGGGTTATCAAGCATATCCTTGGCTAAAGATGGAAATGTATACCTACAGGATCTATCCTCCTTCCCCTGTGTGGCTTGGGCAAATGGGCATTTTTTTCTCAAAAGGGCAAGTGAGATAAGTGGTTGCCAGATATGCCGCTTATCCAAAGGATCGGAGGGGTTAAAATACAACCTGACAGACCCCCTTGTTACACTCAGCAAGAGGGCTCTGCCCATACAAATCCTGTCGATTTAGCAACAAAAATATCAGGTGTACGGGAGGCTTAACGTGAACAGACCCTTTTTAAAGGGGTGCTCCACTTTGGACAATCCCTACTTGTTAGAAGGGTTCCTTGACAGTAAGCATATCACAAAGTGTTCCCCAGCGATCTATAGTAATCTGTGAGGAAACCGGGCAGTAAGTGTTCAATTTCCCTGCAGCACTCCCGCAGGAGAAACTGAGCATCACACAGTGTCCATTCATATCAATGTGTTAGGTCAGGTCCTCCAGAGAGAGTCGCTCCTTGGTAAAGAGACGAGGCATCCACCAATGTGATACCATTACAAGGAGCTAGTGCTAATGAAGATGATGAAGGACAATACCTCACATGAAGAAGCTTGTGCTATCTTCCTCAACAGAAGCGTGCCATGATGAGGAGTATGGCTGACGCTGCGGTACTTTCATGGGCGGACGCATCACTAGGACAGTAAATGTTCTTACCAAGACATAGAATCCAGTCACAACATTCAGAGATGAGGCGAAGATGGAGCTCATGGTTTTGACAGAGGGCTCGTCCAGGCTGTCGTACGTGGGAAGGACTTGTCTACGGAAAAGAAGAAGCTTTTTTTATTAAAAAAAGCTTCCAAAAAGAATAACTCACCATTGTATATATGTTCATTATTCCCCTCCCTCTCCCCATTACCCCCATCCTGAGTTCTAGTCAATTGTGAGCATGGATGAAGCGGAATAGTCACGTTTGACAGTCGCTGTTGCTATGGAACACTAATTCGGTTGCCAGGGACCATGTCCCTAGCAACAAGTCCGGCTCAGATTACGTTTTTTTTTTTGTTTTTTTTTTAAGCTCAAGGCAGAATTGCCTCTGAACGGAGGCGGATTTAAAAGGGATAAGAAAATATCGGCAAATGCAGAAGATGTGCCATAAATGTGTGATGGGTCCGGGCCCCAACTCTGGGACCCACAGCTATGTTAAGAACGGGGTTCCCCGACCCACAAGACAGGGGTAGCATAGACACGGGAAGCAAGTACTACTGCCGAGACGTCTTACTGCTAGACTGCGGCGTCCCTTTAAATCAAAGGAGTTTTGCATGTTTGCATACATTGCGCTTAATCACTGTCAAACAGAGGATTGTCTAGAGGGGACACAACTGCAACATTCCCTCAGCTGTGAGAAGTATTAGGTCTCTACAGGTTTTCAGCCAAGAAATAAAAATTTATATTTTCATTCACTGACAGCAATCAGCAACCTGGAAAATGGCAAAAAATGTACACACAAGCTATATTAGAAAGTTGCAGAACTTTTATGTAACTAAATGATTGTATAATAAAAAGTAGACAATCCCTTTAACCCAGATGTGGTGGTGTTGCTGGTAACGTCCTACGCTGCAGCCTTCACTCTGCGCTCCCTCCTCTCCTCCGGAGTGTGCAATGTTAACATTTCATTATCAACGTGTGAGAAAATGTATGAGCTGCCGCTAGATGCGAGAGGCCAGGGCAGGCGCTGACAGATGACAGTGAGGCATGATGGGAAGCCGCCGCTGCGCTGTGAAGAAGAATGAGCCGCTACACAGGACCAGGCAGCAAAGTGGCACCAGGGATTTACAGACTCTGCGGCGCCCCCCCCCCCCCTCGTAGGCATAACCTTCCTACATGATAACAAATCACTATTCAATGCATAGTAAAATTCCTTTAATCCGGCACCAGTGGGACTAGCTAGATGCCGGATTATCAAATATTCGGTCATAAAAAATAATAATGATAAAAACACTTGTAAAAACCACCCAAAATGTGAACGCCAATGTTTTCAGGTGCCGGATAATCAGACTTTCTGGATTATAGAATGCTGGGATAAAAGGCATTTCACTGGATGTAAACAATATGGTTACCATAGCAGTAAAAGATATAGGCAGGCGTAGCGTGACGTGGTGGTCTCCCTTTTCTATTGGACCGGTCTATATAATGCAGTCCTCCTGAACGTTTCTTGTATTGGCTCTCCATTGGCTAATAGAAGGTCGGGGATTCTGATTGGTTGCCCTTTTCTTTCAGCTGGGAAAGCTGGCTGACTACCAATATGGCCGTCATTAAGGGGACACTACGGGCAAAGCGGATTAACACTATTATTCCTAGTGCACCAAAGAGAGAATCCCTGTGTCATGCCTCCCCCCCAGCTTGTTGTCACCCAGCTTTCCCAGAGCCCTGAGAATGTAGTCATCACCTATGACGGAATGGTCCAACCTTAGCTGGTCCCCATTGTTTTCCAGGGCCTCATAGTAGATGATAGTAGCCTGCAGTTTACACTGGCTATATGTATAGGGAGAGGGATATAGGCGGACGTTTCATTGCCACCTCCTTTCACAAACGCTGCCCGCTGAATGAGGGCTGTCAGCGAGACTTCCAGCATTGCAAACACTTAGTGAAGGTGCTGAGAGACATACGGCATCTCCCAGCCCCCCATCGTAAAGCCCTGATCCCTTTACAAACAAAGCCCGGCAACAGGATGGAGTTCTACAAGCCTGGCAGTGAAATCTGATCCTGGTGACACCAAACGGGAAGCGCGCCCACGGCTCTGCCACCGGGAGACACCATAAAGCTATCACTTTGAAGAACTTTCTAATAATTTTATGACTTCACCTCCAGGAACATGGGACTTACTGTTCCGGTCCGTGAGCGGTGATGTGTGACAGATGCTTCACCGCACATCTTCTAACTGAAAAGCTGGGACCGCCATCAAACGACAGGCCACACCGGTCAAAGGCAAGAGCCAATCTGACACCATGACGGGTTCCCTTATAGCCCCCTAACTAGGAGAGATTTGTCTCACATGACTTCTTTAGTATGTCGGCCTTCCATATTAACCCCTTGTCACAGTAGAACGGTATAGCCCCATCTTAACAGGACTTAACGGGGTTTTCCCATGAGGGACATTTGTGACATATCCACAGGATACGTCATAAACGGGTCCCACCTCTGAGACCCGCACCTATCTCCAGAATGGGGTTCCCTAAACCCCGTTCTAGCTTTTTGTGCTCACGCTGACTCCCGGCCACTTACTGATTACATGGTCGGGAGTTACGGAAACAGCGTAGCTCACATGCGTAACTGCCATTCACTACTATAGGAGTTATGGAAAGGATGGGGTTTAGGGGACCCCGTTCTAGAGATAGGTGCGGGTCTCAGAGGTGGGACATTGACATTTATGACCTATCCTCTGGATATGTCACAAATGTCCCTCATGGGAAAACCCCTTCAAAGAAGCACTCCAGGTTTTTTCTTCTTCTATGATTAGATACCTATCCCCCCAATATATATACTCAGCGAGTATCACCTTATCTAGTTATTGCTTTCTATCTTAATTCTTCTCTTTAGTTTGGGTCATGTGACCTGATAAAATCTACAGCAGTTAATGTAGAGAGTGAGCCTCTTCACTTCCTGATTTATGGACTGTACCAAACAGATTCTCCACCGAGGGGACACAGAAACTTATGTTACTAACTACTGATGAGCAGACACATAACTGTCATACAGTTATAATGAAGGAGGTCGCAGCTCAGCCTCCTGACTTAAAAGTGTGTGACAGTTCTGGGTCTGCTCATCGGTAGTTCGTAACCTAAGTTTCTGTGTCCCCTCTGTGGAGAACTTGTTTGGTACAGTCCATAAATCAGGAAGTGAAGAGGCTGACTCTGCTCTATATTAACTGCTGTAGATTTTATCAGGTCACATAACCCAACTAAAGAGAAGAATTCATATAGAAAGGAATAACTAGATAAGGTGATACTCGCTGAGTATATATATTGGGGGGATAGGAAATTAATGATAAAAAAAAAAAAAATGGATACTTACGATTGGCAGGCAAAGGACATGCCAAAGATAGGAATGCAACGGAAGACGCCCTCGAAGCGGACATAACTGACCGTGTTCATCCACTGACCCCCGACCAGGCCATGCTTGAAAGAGGACAACACAATCTGCGTGTAGACAGAAGAGGGAAATAAGACTGTAGCCAGAGTTACGTCAGGATAATTTATTCCCCCCTCCAACAGTATCGGGAAGCCGATATCCAGGCTGAGGCGCCATGTTTTATTCGGGTCACAGACATTTTACCTCCATGACTACACTAGAAGGATACAGAGAAGGTTGAAACACTGACCCTTGGCCTTATAACAGTATATCAGATGGAGCAGAGCTGAACAGACATTTTATAAACGGCGTATACTGAGCCGTTCATCCATCCGAAAAAAGAGAGAGTAGCATTGTGAGCGGCTGTCAGTCACAGGATTGTTCTCGGCAATGCTTATTGGTTGAAAGCAGATGACTCACAGGCAAGGCTCTCCTCACAATGCTCCTCCCACATGTCCTTTTCGGCTTGATGCCAGGCACAGCTGTCCATATCGAACTATAATGGCGGAGCCCAGCAGGTGTATGTACCCATTGTTTGCTTCTCTCTCCGTCCTTCCAAGCAGTATTGACTGGCCAGTAACTAAAGGTGAATGGAAACATCTGAGACCAACATTAGGCTTATAACAACACCAAACTTCTATATTTAGCCTCTAAATTATTTGTTCTGATATTGGAAGCTGCAGATTACACTAAACTTTGGACCCATTTTTCATCATGACGACTTTTCACATTGATTTTACATGTGCTTCTTACTTTTCTCAATGGCGATTTTGGGAAATGTCAAAACCCTGTTAATTGTAGCGGACTTGTGTGCTAGGTGGCGACAACCCAGTGGACAGTATTATAGTTATATTCTTGTATATAGGAGCAGTATTATAGTAGTTATATTCCTGTATATAGGGACAGTATTATAGTAGTTATATTCTTGTATATAGTGGCAGTATTATAGTAGTTATATTCTTGTATATAGGGGGCAGTATTATAGTAGTTATATTCTTGTATATAGGAGCAGTATTATAGTAGTTATATTCTTGTATATAGGAGCAGTATTATAGTAGTTATATTCTTGTATATAGGGGCAGTATTATAGTAGTTATATTCTTGTATATAGGAGCAGTATTATAGTAGTTATATTCTTATATATAGGAGTAGTATTATAGCAGTTATATTCTTGTACATAGGGGCAGTATTATAGTAGTTATATTCTTGTATATAGGGGGCAGTATTATAGTAGATATATTCTTGTATATAGGGAGCAGTATTATAGTAGTTATATTCTAGTATATAGGGGGCAGTATTATAGTAGTTATACTCTTGTATATAGGTGCAGTATTATAGTAGTTATATTCTTGTATATAGGGGCAGTATTATAGTAGTTATATTCTTGTATATAGGGGGCAGTATTATAGTAGATATATTCTTGTATATAGGGGGCAGTATTATAGTAGTTATACTCTTGTATATAGGTGCAGTATTATAGTAGTTATATTCTTGTATATAGGGGCAGTATTATAGTAGTTATATTCTTGTATATAGGAGGCAGTATTATAGTAGTTATATTCTTGTATATAGGAGCAGTATTATAGTAGTTATATTCTTGTATATATGAGGCAGTATTATAGTAGTTATATTCTTGTATATAGGGGGCAGTATTACAGTAGTTATATTCTTGTATATAGGGAGCAGTATTACAGTAGTTATATTCTTGTATATAAGGGCAGTATTATAGTAGTTATATTCTTGTATATATGAGGCAGTATTATAGTAGTTATATTTTAGTATATAGGGAGCAGTATTATAGTAGTTATATTCTTGTATATAGGGGCAGTATTATAGTAGTTATATTCTTGTATATAGGGGACAGTATTGTAGTGGTTATATTCTTGTATATAGGGGGCAGCATTATAGTAGTTCTATTCTTGTATATAGGAGGCAGTATTATAGTAGTTATATTCTTGTATATAGGAGCAGTATTATAGTAGTTATATTCTTGTATATAGGAGCAGTATTATAGTAGTTATATTCTTGTATATAGGGGCAGTATTATAGTAGTTATATTCTTGTATATAGGGGACAGTATTGTAGTGGTTATATTCTTGTATATAGGGGGCAGCATTATAGTAGTTCTATTCTTGTATATAGGGGGCAGTATTATAGTGGTTATATTCTTGTACATAGGGGGCAGTATTATACCACTCATACTCTTATCCATAGTGGGGTATTTGGACCAGAGATTTTTTTTTAAAGTTGCGTTGTTAGGAGAAAAAAAAAGGACCCTTGTGAAACTGCAATACTCAGGAGTCCATAAAATAGTCTAATACTTACCACAAACATAAATACTGTGTAAAACATGAGCGCCATGGCACTAAAAGACTGGATGGAAGCCATCATGTTGCGTTGCAAGCTTAGAGGGAGGACGATGCACAGCGAAACCGCAAACAAAAGGAAAATGCGGAAACCTTCCGTCGCCTGGACAAGAAGAAACAAAACGGGTGGAGAGATAGATCGCTGTATGTTCATCTACAGATTAGCTGTGGTCACCAGCCGCTTATCTAATGCATTCAGAATAGTCCTTAGAGTTACTAAATACATATGGCCCAATTTACCTGCAGTCCAAGCAACCGGGCGAAGAAGGAGGAACCAAGGTCTCCAATCACGACATAGAACGCGATGCAGGTCCCCAACATGAGACCAATCATACTGTGAAAAACAAAGAATAGCAATGTGAATGCAGCAGGAAGAGGTCAGGGAGAAAACTGAACAAGAACTATTCCCGGATTAAACACAAGAACAAAAAAATTATTCTAGTAGAGGAATCCATCATCTCAGGATCGCTGACTACGCTATGTAAATACCACGGTGGTGTTCTATATTTTTTTTTGCATCAGGTACATCAGCCGTGTAAATTAATGATCCCACGCATTAAACCAGCCCATTGGATTTCACTGAGAACTGTGTAATGCTTAATTTCACCTGCGGTGGCGCTGCAGGGAAATTGAACACTTGCTGCCAGTTTCCCTCTCTGATCGCTAGAGATAACAGCATCGGGACAACCTGTAACCAGCTTATTATCAGGAGACCCTTTTAACAAAAAATGGATTGTCCAAAGCGGACAGCTCCTTTAATACAGGTAGAACCGATAAAAACACAGGGACATGAACAAAAACACCGAAAAAGGCCATACTTACAAATGGACACAGCCAGGCCAGAAATGCTGATGAAAGGGCGAGCAGGTGCTTTAAATAATAATAGCCACTCCCACTAGTCTTGAGGGGAGTGGTGTGTGGTGCATGGGATGTGTAGTAAGAAATAATAAATGAATAGTGTGTGTGCAACTGAGCAATTCATGGGAAGTAACGTCACCGAATGTCACAGCTTACCTGGTCTCCACCAGCATCTTCCCTGCCGTCCCATAGGCGTGGAAGGCTGCGTAAAAAAAGCAGAGGGGAATTAGTACCTTAACATGGACATTACCCAAACACCATGGGGCACATGTTAAATGCTGCCCATAACATCCAATCAGATAACTGCTTTGCTCTCCAATTCACATGAAAGCTGGAATCTGATTGGTTGTTATGGGTGTTTCGGCTTCAAATCATTACTATTTCAATATCTCTGTTTGCTGTCAGTGAATGAGACCATACTGGCTTACAACTAGAGGCTGAAAAATTGTACAGACCTAATACTTTTCACAGCTGGGCGTTTGCTACAGTTGTACCCAGTCTAGACAATGTGAGCTAAAAACCATCAGCAGCACAAATGTCTCATGTCCTGAGGGTTTGTTACAATGTATCAGTCTCGTAACTAAACTTTCATAACACTTTTGACATGTCAGAAGTTTTGATCAGTGGGGGTCTGAGCGAGGAGACCCCCACCAATTGCTAAAAAAGGAAGCGGCAGAAGTGCTCAGGTAGGTTATGTGCTGCTTAGTTTCTGATTGGCTTTTCTCGGAGCGGTGTATCGGCACAATAGAGAGTCCATAAACGCAGCGGTGCAGAACTCACCTGAGCGTTTCTGCCGCTTCGTTTTAGCATTCGGTGGGGGTGTCAGCACTGATCAAAGCTCCTGTCATGTCAAAAGTGTCCTGAAAGTTTAGTGACCCTTTAAAAACTCAGGGGATAGTCTAGACCAGGGGTCTCAAGCACGCGGCCCGCAGAGAGGAGTCCCGAGCAGAGCGCTAGTACAGGCTCTGCTCCGGGACTCTGTGGAATTCCCCAGAGCAGGAGTCCCAGTGATGTCAGGACCACAGCTGGAGTCCCAGGAAGAGCCTACTAGGCTCTGCCCGGGACTCCAGCTCTGGGGTTGCCCCTGACATCTCTGTCCATATATAGACAGTGATGTCAGGAGCAGAGCTGGAATCCCAGGCAGAGTGCTAGAAGTGGCTCTGCTCCGTGACTACTCCGGCAGCATCCACAGAGGGCACTGCGGCAGCATCCACAGAGGGCACTGTGGCATTATCTACAGAGGGCACTGTGGCACTATCTAAAAAGGGGCTGCCCAATCTTGACATGTGTGTCTGCCAAACGCTACTAACTGAGCCGCCGGACTGCATTTAGCGACACTTATACTGGAAAACTGGATTGTTGAAATAAGCACGAGGAGAAATATCTCAAATTTTAAACCTAGCGCTATTATTATAGTAATGTAGTATTAATTTTATAGTAATGTAGTGTTATTATTATTATAGTAATATAGTGTTATAGTAGTAATATAGTGTTATAGTAGTTCAAATAAGTAATTTATTAACAATAATTTTGTGTTGTATCAAATTTGAAAGTAATGCGGCCCGTCAACTTCCCATTTTTTCTATATACGGCCCACTTACCCTGCCGAGTTTGAGACCCCTGGTCTAGACTGAATACATTGGAGCAAACCCTCAACTGTGAGATGTATTACGTTAGTACAGGGTTTCAGTCTCACTTTTTAAATAAAACCATCTCCATTCTTCTGCAGCAAGCAGACATCTTGACAATGGTGAGGAATTGAAACAAAAGTTTATTGAAAAAATCTCCAACTGTCGCATACACAATAACTAAGAATGAGTCCCATCTCCTATTAGGCCTTGTTCAGACTTGTGTCCCCAATGTGGCAGATGTTCAATAGCAGTGAATGACGACCCTGCCTCACACATGCCCCATACCTGGCATTTCTGCACCAAGACAAGAGGATCATGGGGGATGTCTCGCTGCATAGAGCCACCCACCCGCATTCATTGATCATCTATAGGAAAGTGCTGTGAAAACCATAGCTCCCAAGATCTTTCCTGCAAATTATGCCTGAAGGAGTCTCAAGCAGAGAGGAAGTGCCAGTATTTGTCACGTGATGCTTTTTAGCCAATCACATGATATACAAGCACCCCTGCTTACCTGGTCATCACATGACTTCTTCAGTGCATACGGTGAATAGGAGTTCATGGTCACTACCTGCCCCCACTAGCCACACCTCTTATGTTAAGCCCCACCCCCAAGTGTATATTCTCGTGCTGGTCTCTAAAGGCCACAACTGTATGAAGCCGTAGCCTTACCAATCCTTATGATGGCGACTTTCGTCTCTGTCCACACTTCCGTATTAAACAGATTCACACTGAACGAGGACAATCCCCCTGATGTCAGCTGTCAGAGGAAACATGGGCTGGACAGCTTGGATATCAGTCCGATCCGATTGTTACCCCTGTAGATAAGCGGCGACAGGGGTATCTGGCAGCCTCTCATCTCCCCCATGCATTTTCTGCCCAACAATTATTCAGCCGACATCGGTCTAATGTCTTATAGTGGTTTTTTGACCCCTAAAAAAAACACCACTTCCTGTGCCAGTCAATCACCGGCCGCAGTGATGACGTGTCATCCTTAGTGACATCACTGCTACAGCCTGCGGTCAGCTGGATCCATGTGACCAAAACTTTTTGGTTCTGGATTGTCCACTGGCTTGTACCAGGACACCCCTCAATGAGGCGTCGCGTCTGTGCACTTTGTATAATACAAACCCTACATTAACTCATTATGGGGCTGCCTACATGGGTTGTCAGAGGTCGGTGGTTCTTACCAAGGCCTGCGTAGGTCCGGCGCTTGGTCACACTGGCGGACTTCACTAGGAACATGCAGGACTGATGGGTCATCCAACAACACAGCATGAGAAGCAGGGTGCCCAGCACAAAGCCGCACTGCAAGAAAACACAGTAGTTAGGACCTAGAGAGGGGATGGTCACCGCAAACATTATCCCATCCTGATGCCCTATCAAGGGAATTCTGGGAAAATACGGGGAGCGGGGACTGATTAGGACCACCCTTTACAAGCCGGAGCATTCAGTGTTGGATTTTCCCAGATGCGGTCGCTAGTCTCCTTGTCCTGCTCACACAGGTGCACGGGTGTCACAAGGACACAGACGCTCTATAGGAAATGAATCTGTGGATTGCATTTTTAATCGGGCATGCAATTATGAAAAGTAACATGCCTTGTCCTGATTGGTCGGGGCCACTGCACTATAGTGCCAGACGGAGTCGCGGCCACAACCACACGCTGCCTCTTGTCCAATCAGAACGAGACTGCACCCACTGATGCATTTGCTATAGAGCATATTATAGAGTCACTTACTTATGGGTGTGTGTCCTGATGATGGTTCCTCCTGAAGGGGTTGTATGAGCAGAGGTGCAATACCAGACACCGCATGTGGACAGGAGAGGCGCTATTTCAGGAGAAAAGAAAAGCAGACACTTTTTTCTAATCTTATACAACCCCTTCAAGAAATCCTGTCCTCTGGACACACTCCTGTAAGTAGATCACAGCTCCTTCTTTTAACCAGCCCGGTAACTGTATAAGCAGAACAGGTTTTCAACTTTCTAGAAAGTTCTTTAAAACAGAAAAAAAAAAAAAATCTATCAAGTTGGAGACCTTTGCATTATGCAGCTTTACGTATATACATAAGAATGGGCACAATCTCAAACCCACCTGCTTGAAGCAGAACGGCATGGTCAGCACGCTCACTCCCACAATGCTGTTCACAATGTTCATGATAAGTCCCCAATTCGAAGCCGCCATGTTTGCCACTAAAAAATAGCTATAGATTTATAAATTCTGAGAGATCCAAAAATAGACAAAAAAAAAAATTATTTTTTTTTGATCTATTTAAAAAAAAAAAAAAATTATACTCCCTTACGGGATTTATGCAAAAAATACAACCTTAAAAAGACGCCACATATGTATCATGAGGCTGGTCCAAGCGGCTTGTGGCTGCTGATTCAATACAAAAATAAGAAGCGCAAAACACCCAAAAGAGGGTAAAGAGGAAAGTGGTTGAAAAGACTAAAAATCCAAAGGCAGCAAGTGGATTTATTTAATATCTACTTTTAATAAACTGAAAAAAAAAATAAAAAATTTGGACTGTACAAAAAAAAAAAAATTGTAAAAAAAAAAAAAAAATTCAGCAAAGGGGATTATTAATTTGGAGCAATATTCAAATACCCAACCGGAACAAAAAAGCAAGTAACAGTTGTGGTCCGCAAATTTTATTATTATTGTTCAAAGAGTCAGTCGGGTTTAAGAAAATTCCAAAAAAAAAAAAAAAAAAAGGGGGATTTTTTTTTTATAAATTATAATGCTAATTTTTTTTCCCCATTTATTTAAATAGGGGATAAATTGGCTAGTGGAAAAATAAATTTGGCTCACAAAAATATTTGGTTTAAATCACAGGTGGCAGTTCAATCAATTCACAAAAAGAAAACAAACAAAAAAAAATGCGAAAAGAAAAAAATGAAAGAAATTTGGTTCACCAAAAAACTGCAAAAAAAAAGGAAAGGACAAAAAAATATTAACAAAAATTGGGGGCAATCAAAACATACCCAACAGTGGCACAAATGGGGAAGTGGTAGAGCAAATATGAATACCAAAAAAAAAAATAAAAAAAAATCTGACCGGCTCAATTAGAAAAAAAAAAAGTCATATAAATAATCGTAGCGGGAGAAATATTAATTTCGATCAATCCAAAAATACCCGACAACTGTAAACCAATCAAGTGTCAGAGATTTAGTCCAGGAAGAAACATGTTCCAAAAAAATAAACTGAAAAGATTGTGGAAATATTACAAAAAAAAATAAATAGATTCAAAAATACCCAACAGAGGGGCAAGAGATTTGGTCCAAAGTGGAGGGCAGTGACTGTCTCTTATGAAGAGGGCTGCCAGCTCCGATACAGGCCGGGCACAGGATCCTGCCTGTTGTGCCCAGTCCTGGAGGTAGTGGGTGCCCCTCAGGTGAAGGGATAACCCTGCTGGTCAGGGCAGTAGACGTGAGGGTAAGTCACATGACCAGCCAGAAGATGACGTGTCTACGGTAAACACACACTGACGTGGCGCCCAATAGACGTAGCCCGGTCGCGTCCAGGAAGCGCTAACCGTCCCCGACTACACCTGGAGACCCCCCCGCCAGTCCTTAGGTCACCATACGGGGTCTCTAAATGAACCGGCCACCCTGGCGTCTACTTTCTCCACTTCCGGGGTTACCCTCCGCTGACTGTATCCAGGAAGTGTAAAAAACAAACGAGATGGAAGCGCTGGGATAGAGCGTCTACAGGAAGGAGGGTGTGCATGATGTGTAGAGCGACATCTGGCATCTGGGAGTACTCAGTTCAATTAAAGGGGACACGTCAGAAAGTTCCTTTCCCTAGTTTGAATGGTTTGTATAAAGGGTAATAAATCTAAAAAAATATAAAGGGAAATCTGGGAGGAAAGGTCCTGATCAGGTTGATCTCTCCAGAGAAGGAGATTGCTTTCCATGCCCAGGTACAAAGTAAAGTATAACCAACAAAGCTTGACCATAAAAACCCCCTAAAGAGGACCTGTCACCTAAGTAAATACTTGCAACCCCTATAAAATAACAGCATCTTTTCTTAGAACTCTACATGGTACCGATCCTCTATTATTCCTCCTGGAAATGAATTAATAAATTGACAACTTTGGCATGGACACACCCTGGTTTGTAGCACCTAGTGGTTAATTTATTCATGCATTTCCAGGAGGAATAACAGAGGAACGACACAATGCAGAGTTCTAAGTAAAGATGCTCCAGAATTGTTATTTCTTGGGGAACAGAAGTGTTGACTAAAACAGACATGTCAGTGACAGGAGAGGTGACGAATCCTCTTTAAAGGGCTTGTCGGGTTTGTAATATAAGCGATGGGAAATAAATTACAGCTGATCACTTGGGGTCTCACCACCAGGCACACTGTCAAGAAAAAAGGGACTACCCCTTTAAGATGGCAATACATACAAGATAGCTGTCGGTAGAAGGTTTTTACATCTGACCACTATTTCCCCATATACTTGCATGCTGGGATCAGTGCAGAACCAAATAGAGAGGGTGGGATAAGTGGCTAGAATTCTCTGACACCACTTATCTCCAGGAGGAACAAAGGATCAGGCAGTCGGGATGCCCGCATACATATTAGATTATCTATACTATGGACTGTAAATAAGACAGTACATGGAATCATACCCCAATTAGGGATTGTCCAGTCATAAGAAATTAATAGCCTATCCTCAGGATAGCCCATCAATAGCTGATCGGGGGGTCCGACTACAGGCTATTTTGAAGGGGAAGTAACTCAAAACCGCTGACTGGCAGGGATGCCGGAAGTCGGACCCGCACCGTTCTAATATTGATGGCCTATCCTAATATTTCTTATGACTGGACAACCCCTTTAATCCGCCTGAATTTAGGCAGGGTGCGGTATCCTAAGGAATTGAGCAGGACGTCTGTATGTCTTCCTTGGCATCTGTGGCATTTGTCTGGCACAGGGTAATTTTCTACGTGTACATAGAGCAGGCGTGGGATCCGGCCGGTACCCCCGAACCAGTTGTTAATATTACAGCCGGTTCGTGGGAGGCCGGAGCCGGTCCCCTGCACTCAATTATATTCGTGTCCTTAGGACGCGGATACAATGGAGTTGAGTAGCGCTGCCCTAGCGAGGCACGTGATGCCTCGCCATTCGGCGCTTTAGTGATGATGCAGTCGGCGCGGTGACGTCATCGCGCCGCTGCGTCGTTCCGCTGGAGGAGGGCTGGTGTCACTGGAGGATGACACGGCAATGAGACAGGTAAGAATATAATGTTTTTTTCCTTTTATTGTGGGCGGTGTTGGGGGGCTTAACTATAGGGGACAATAACAACAGGAGAGCACTATATAGGTGAGAATAACAGCAGGAGAGCACTATATAGGTGACACAAACTACAGGAGAGCACTATATAGGGGACAATAACAACAGGAGCGCGCTATATAGGGGACAATAACAACAGGCGCGCGCTATATAGGGGACAATAACAACAGGAGAGCACTATATAGGGGACAATAACAACAGGAGAGCACTATATAGGTGACACAAATTACAGGAGAGCACTATATAGGGGACAATAACACCAGGAGTGCACTATATAGGTAACAAACTACAGAAGAGCACTATATAGGGGACAGTAACTATAGGAGAGCACTATATAGGTGACAGTAACAACAGGAGAGCACTATATAGGTGACAATAACAGCAGGAGAGCACTATATAGGTGACACAAACTACAGGAGAGCACTATATAGGGGACAATAACAACAGGAGCGCGCTATATAGGGGACAATAACAACAGGAGCGCGCTATATAGGGGACAATAACAACAGGAGAGCACTATATAGGGGACAATAACAACAGGAGAGCACTATATAGGTGACACAAACTACAGGAGAGCACTATATAGGGGACAATAACACCAGGAGAGCACTATATAGGTGACAAACTAGAGAAGAGCACTATATAGGGGACAATAACTATAGGAGAGCACTATATAGGGGACTATAACAACAGGGGAGGACTGTATAGGGGACAATAACTACAGGGGAGGGATATATAGGGGACTATAACTACAGGGGAGGACTGTATAGGGGACTATAACGACAGGGGAGGACTGTATAGGGGGCTATAACTACAGGGGAGGAATATATAGGGGACTATAACTACAGGGGAGAACAATAACTACAGAGGAGGAATATATAGGGAACACTAACTACAGGGGAGGACCATATAGGTGGCACCAACTACAGACGAGGACTATATAGGGGGCACTAACTACAGACGAGGACTATATAGGGGACAATAACTACAGACGAGGACTATATAGGTGGCATCAACTACAGGGGAGGACTATATGGGTGACACCAACTACAGGCGAGGACTATATAGGGGACACTAACTACAGGGGAGGACTATATAGGTGGCACCAACTACAGACGAGGATTATACGCTACTATAACGCTACTATCTACAGAGGACACTATGGGGAGCGGTATCTACAGAGGGCTCTATGAGAGACACTATAGGGGGTTTTACACTCTCCAACTATCGGGCAGACCTGCGTTCTTAGAACGCTCGTTGCCAATAATTGTCCTGTGTAAACAGGGCAGCGATCAGCAGATGAACGAGCAAACACTCAATCATCTGCTGGTCGGATCGTCTTAAAAAAGTAAAATATTATCGTTGTCGGCAGCACATCTCCCTGTGTAAACAGAGAGATGCGCTGCCGACATGATAATATATGGGGACGAGCGATCAAAGTAACGACCCCTCGTCCCCATCCATAGCTCCGTGTGACAGGAGCAACTGAGCGCCTATAAACCATGTATCGTTGATCGGCGCTCGCTGCATCGATCGAATATCGGCTAGTGTAAACCGCCCTGTGTGTGGGGCATTACTTTACAGTGTTTGACACAATTTTATTCATGGACACCGTGTATAGTACTATTATATTCAGGAGCACAGTGCATAGTACTATTATATTCAGGAGTACAGTGTATAGTACTATTATATTCAGGAGCACAGTGTATAGTACTATTATATTCAGGAGTGCAGTGTATAGTACTATTATATTCAGGAGCACAGTGTATAGTACTATTATATTCAGTAGTACAGTGTATAGTACTATTATATTCAGTAGTACAGTGTATAGTACTATTATATTCAGGGGTGCAGTGTATAGTACTATTATATTCAGGAGCGCAGTGTATAGTACTATTATATTCAGGAGCACAGTGTATAGTACTATTATATTCAGGAATACAGTGTATAGTACTATTATATTCAGGAGCGCAGTGTATAGTAGTATTATATTCAGGAGCACAGTGTATAGTACTATTATATTCAGGAGTACAGTGTATAGTACTATTATATTCAGGAGCACAGTGTATAGTACTATTATATTCAGGAGTGCAGTGTATAGTACTATTATATTCAGGAGTGCAGTGTATAGTACTATTATATTCAGGAGTACAGTGTATAGTACTATTATATTCAGGGGCACAGTGTATAGTACTATTATATTCAGGAGTGCAGTGTATAGTACTATTATATTCAGGAGTGTAGTGTATAGTACTATTATATTCAGGAGTACAGTGTATAGTACTATTATATTCAGGAGCACAGTGTATAGTACTATTATATTCAGGAGTACAGTGTATAGTACTATTATATTCAGGAGCACAGTGTATAGTACTATTATATTCAGGAGTGCAGTGTATAGTACTATTATATTCAGGGGCACAGTGTATAGTACTATTATATTCAGGAGTACAGTGTATAGTACTATTATATTCAGGAGCACAGTGTATAGTACTATTATATTCAGGAGCGCAGTGTATAGTACTATTATATTCAGGGCACAGTGTATAGTACTATTATATTCAGGAGCACAGTGTATAGTACTATTATATTCAGGAGCACAGTGTATAGTACTATTATATTCAGGAGCGCAGTGTATAGTACTATTATATTCAGGCGCGCAGTGTATAGTACTATTATATTCAGGAGCGCAGTGTATAGTACTATTATATTCAGGAGCACAGTGTATAGTACTATTATATTCAGGAGTGCAGTGTATAGTACTATTATATTCAGGAGTGCAGTGTATAGTACTATTATATTCAGGAGTACAGTGTATAGTACTATTATATTCAGGAGCACAGTGTATAGTACTATTATATTCAGGAGCACAGTGTATAGTACTATTATATTCAGGAGTACAGTGTATAGTACTATTATATTCAGGAGCACAGTGTATAGTACTATTATATTCAGGAGTGCAGTGTATAGTACTATTATATTCAGGAGTACAGTGTATAGTACTATTATATTCAGGAGCACAGTGTATAGTACTATTATATTCAGGAGTACAGTGTATAGTACTATTATATTCAGGAGCACAGTGTATAGTACTATTATATTCAGGAGTGCAGTGTATAGTACTATTATATTCAGGAGTACAGTGTATAGTGCTATTATATTCAGGGCACAGTGTATAGTACTATTATATTCAGGAGCACAGTGTATAGTACTATTATATTCAGGAGTACAGTGTATAGTGCTATTATATTCAGGGCACAGTGTATAGTACTATTATATTCAGGGGTACAGTGTATAGTACTATTATATTCAGGAGTACAGTGTACAGTACTATTATATTCAGGAGCGCAGTGTATAATACTATTATATTCAGAAGCACAGTCTATAGTACTATTATGTTCAGGAGTACAGTGTATAGTACTATTATATTCAGGAGTACAGTGTATAGTACTATTATATTCAGGGGTACAGTGTATAGTACTATTATATTCAGGAGTACAGTGTACAGTACTATTATATTCAGGAGCGCAGTGTATAATACTATTATATTCAGGAGCACAGTCTATAGTACTATTATATTCAGGAGTACAGTGTATAGTACTATTATATTCAGGAGCACAGTGTATAGTACTATTATATTCAGGAGTACAGTGTATAGTACTATTATATTCAGGAGTACAGTGTATAGTACTATTATATTCAGGAGTACAGTGTACAGTACTATTATATTCAGGAGCGCAGTGTATAATACTGTTATATTCAGGAGCACAGTGTATAGTACTATTATATTCAGGTGTGCAGTGTATAGTACTATTATATTCAGGAGCACAGTGTACAGTACTATTATATTCAGGAGCGCAGTGTATAGTACTATTATATTCAGGAGCACAGTGTACAGTACTATTATATTCAGGAGCACAGTGTATAGTACTATTATATTCAGGAGTACAGTGTATAATACTATTATATTCAGGAGTACAGTGTATAGTACTATTATATTCAGGGCACAGTGTACAGTACTATTATATTCAGGAGCACAATGTACAGTACTATTATATTCAGGAGCACAATGTACAGTACTATTATATTCAGGAGCACAGTGTATAGTACTATTATATTCAGGAGTGCAGTGTATAGTACTATTATATTCAGGGGTGCAGTGTACAGTACTATTATATTCAGGAGCACAATGTATAGTACTATTATATTCAGGAGTACAGTGTATAATACTATTATATTCAGGAGCACAGTGTATAGTACTATTATATTCAGGAGTACAGTGCATAGTACTATTATATTCAGGAGTACAGTGTGTAATACTATTATATTCAGGAGCACAGTGTATAGTACTATTATATTCAGGAATACAGTGCATAGTACTATTATATTCAGGAGCACAGTGTATAGTACTATTATATTCAGGAGCGCAGTGTATAGTACTATTATTCAGGAGCGCAGTGTATAGTACTATTATATTCAGGGGTGCAGTGTATAGTACTATTATATTCAGGAGCACAGTGTATAGTACTATTATATTCAGGAGCACAGTGTATAATACTATTATATTCAGGAGCACAGTGTATAGTACTATTATATTCAGGAATATAGTGCATAGTACTATTATATTCAGGAGCACAGTGTATAGTACTATTATATTCAGGAGCTCAGTGTATAGTACTATTATTCAGGAGCGCAGTGTATAGTACTATTATGTTCAGGGGCACAGTGTATAGTACTATTATATTCAGGAGCGCAGTGTATAGTACTATTATATTCAGGAGTGCAGTGTATAGTACTATTATATTCAGGAGTACAGTGTATAATACTATTATATTCAGGAGCACAGTGCATAGTACTATTATATTCAGGAGCACAGTGTATAATACTATTATATTCAGGAACACAGTGTATAGTACTATTATATTCAGGAATACAGTGCATAGTACTATTATATTCAGGAGCACAGTGTATAGTACTATTATATTCAGGAGCTCAGTGTATAGTACTATTATTCAGGAGCGCAGTGTATAGTACTATTATGTTCAGGGGCACAGTGTATAGTACTATTATATTCAGGAGCGCAGTGTATAGTACTATTATATTCAGGAGTACAGTGTATAGTACTATTATATTCAGGAGCACAGTGTATAGTGCTATTATATTCAGGGCACAGTGTATAGTACTATTATATTCAGGAGCGCAGTGTATAGTACTATTATATTCAGGAGTACAGTGTATAGTACTATTATATTCAGGGCACAGTGTATAGTACTATTATATTCAGGAGCGCAGTGTATAATACTATTATATTCAGGAGCACAGTGTATAGTACTATTATATTCAGGAGCGCAGTGTATAGTACTATTATATTCAGGGGCGCAGTGTATAGTACTATTATATTCAGGAGTACAGTGTATAGTACTATTATATTCAGGAGTACAGTGTATAGTACTGTTATATTCAGGAGGACAGTGTTTAGTACTATTATATTCAGGAGCACAGTGTATAGTACTATTATATTCAGGAGTACAGTGTATAGTACTATTATATTCAGGAGCACAGTGTATAGTACTATTATATTCAGGAGCTAAGTGTATAGTACTATTATATTCAGGAGCACAGTGTATAGTACTATTATATTCAGGAGCACAGTGTATAATACTATTATATTCAGGAGCACAGTGCATAGTACTATTATATTCAGGAGTGCAGTGTATAGTACTATTATATTCAGGAGCACAGTGTATAGTACTATTATATTCAGGAGCACAGTGTATAGTACTATTATATTCAGGAGCGCAGTGTATAGTACTATTATATTCAGGAGTACAGTGTATAGTACTATTATATTCAGGAGTGCAGTGTATAGTACTATTATATTCAGGAGCACAGTGTATAGTACTATTATATTCAGGAGCGCAGTGTATAGTACTATTATATTCAGGAGTACAGTGTATAATACTATTATATTCAGGAGCACAGTGTATAGTACTATTATATTCAGGAGTACAGTGTATAGTACTATTATATTCAGGAGCGCAGTGTATAGTACTATTATATTCAGGCGCGCAGTGTATAGTACTATTATATTCAGGAGTGCAGTGTATAGTACTATTATATTCAGGAGCACAGTGTATAGTACTATTATATTCAGGAGTACAGTGTATAGTACTATTATATTCAGGAGTACAGTGTATAGTACTATTATATTCAGGAGTACAGTGTATAGTACTATTATATTCAGGAGTACAGTGTATAGTACTATTATATTCAGGAGCACAGTGTATAGTACTATTATATTCAGGAGCACAGTGTATAGTACTATTATATTCAGGAGCACAGTGTATAGTACTATTATATTCAGGAGCACAGTGTATAGTACTATTATATTCAGGAGCACAGTGTATAGTACTATTATATTCAGGAGCACAGTGTATAGTACTATTATTCAGGAGCACAGTGTATAATACTATTATGTTCAGGGGCACAGTGTATAGTACTATTATATTCAGGAATACAGTGCATAGTACTATTATATTCAGGAGCACAGTGTATAGTACTATTATATTCAGGAGCTCAGTGTATAGTACTATTATTCAGGAGCACAGTGTATAGCACTATTATGTTCAGGGGCACAGTGTATAGTACTATTATATTCAGGAGCGCAGTGTATAGTACTATTATATTCAGGAGCGCAGTGTATAGTACTATTATATTCAGGAGCGCAGTGTATAGTATTATTATATTCAGGAGTACAGTGTATAGTACTATTATATTCAGGAGCTCAGTGTATAATACTATTATATTCAGGAGCACAGTGTATAGTACTATTATATTCAGGAGCGCAGTGTATAGTACTATTATATTCAGGAGTGCAGTGTATAGTACTATTATATTCAGGAGTACAGTGTATAGTACTATTATATTCAGGAGTACAGTGTATAGTACTATTATATTCAGGAGCTCAGTGTATAATACTATTATATTCAGGAGCACAGTGTATAGTACTATTATATTCAGGAGCACAGTGTATAGTACTATTATATTCAGGAGCGCAGTGTATAGTACTATTATATTCAGGAGTGCAGTGTATAGTACTATTATATTCAGGAGTACAGTGTATAGTACTATTATATTCAGGAGCGCAGTGTATAGTACTATTATATTCAGGAGGACAGTGTTTAGTACTATTATATTCAGGAGCACAGTGTATAGTACTATTATATTCAGGAGTACAGTGTATAGTACTATTATATTCAGGAGCACAGTGTATAGTACTATTATATTCAGGAGCACAGTGTATAATACTATTATATTCAGGAGCACAGTGCATAGTACTATTATATTCAGGAGCTAAGTGTATAGTACTATTATATTCAGGAGTGCAGTGTATAGTACTATTATATTCAGGAGCACAGTGTATAGTACTATTATATTCAGGAGTACAGTGTATAGTACTATTATATTCAGGAGTACAGTGTATAGTACTATTATATTCAGGAGTACAGTGTATAGTACTATTATATTCAGGAGTACAGTGTATAGTACTATTATATTCAGGAGCACAGTGTATAGTACTATTATATTCAGGAGCACAGTGTATAGTACTATTATATTCAGGAGCACAGTGTATAGTACTATTATATTCAGGAGCACAGTGTATAGTACTATTATATTCAGGAGCACAGTGTATAGTACTATTATATTCAGGAGCACAGTGTATAGTACTATTATTCAGGAGCACAGTGTATAGTACTATTATGTTCAGGGGCACAGTGTATAGTACTATTATATTCAGGAATACAGTGCATAGTACTATTATATTCAGGAGCACAGTGTATAGTACTATTATATTCAGGAGCTCAGTGTATAGTACTATTATTCAGGAGCACAGTGTATAGCACTATTATGTTCAGGGGCACAGTGTATAGTACTATTATATTCAGGAGCGCAGTGTATAGTACTATTATATTCGGGAGCGCAGTGTATAGTACTATTATATTCAGGAGCGCAGTGTATAGTATTATTATATTCAGGAGTACAGTGTATAGTACTATTATATTCAGGAGCTCAGTGTATAATACTATTATATTCAGGAGCACAGTGTATAGTACTATTATATTCAGGAGCGCAGTGTATAGTACTATTATATTCAGGAGTGCAGTGTATAGTACTATTATATTCAGGAGTACAGTGTATAATACTATTATATTCAGGAGCACAGTGTATAGTACTATTATGTTCAGGAGCACAGTGTATAGTACTATTATATTCAGGAGTACAGTGTATAGTACTATTATGTTCAGGAGTGCAGTGTATAGTACTATTATATTCAGGAGTGCAGTGTATAGTACTATTATATTCAGGAGCTCAGTGTATAGTACTATTATTCAGGAGCGCAGTGTACAGTACTATTATATTCAGGAGCACAGTGTATAGTACTATTATATTCAGGAGCGCAGTGTATAGTACTATTATATTCAGGAGTGCAGTGTATAGTACTATTATATTCAGGAGTACAGTGTATAATACTATTATATTCAGGAGCACATTGTATAGTACTATTATGTTCAGGAGCACAGTGTATAGTACTATTATATTCAGGAGTACAGTGTATAGTACTATTATGTTCAGGAGCACAGTGTATAGTACTATTATATTCAGGAGCGCAGTGTATAGTACTATTATATTCAGGAGCGCAGTGTATAGTACTATTATATTCAGGAGTACAGTGTACAGTACTATTATATTCAGGAGTACAGTGTATAATACTATTATATTCAGGAGCACAGTGCATAGTACTATTATATTCAGGAATACAGTGCATAGTACTATTATATTCAGGAGTACAGTGTATAGTACTATTATATTCAGGAGCACAGTGTATAGTACTATTATATTCAGGAGCACAGTGTATAGTACTATTATATTCAGGAGCGCAGTGTATAGTACTATTATATTCAGGAGCACAGTGTATAGTACTATTATGTTCAGGAGTACAGTGTATAGTACTATTATATTCAGGAGCGCAGTGTATAGTACTATTATATTCAGGAGCACAGTGTATAGTACTATTATGTTCAGGAGCACAGTGTATAGTACTATTATATTCAGGAGCGCAGTGTATAGTACTATTATATTCAGGAGTACAGTGTATAGTACTATTATATTCAGGGCACAGTGTATAGTACTATTATATTCAGGAGCGCAGTGTATAGTTCTATTATATACAGGAGTACAGTGTATAGTATTATTATATTCAGTAGTACAGTGTATAGTACTATTATATTCAGGTGTGCAGTGTATAGTACTATTATATTCAGGAGCGCAGTGTATAGTACTATTATATTCAGGAGTACAGTGTACAGTACTATTATATTCAGGAGCACAGTGTACAGTACTATTATATTCAGGAGCACAGTGTATAGTACTATTATATTCAGGAGCACAGTGTATAGTATTATATTCAGGAGTACAGTGTATAGTACTATTATATACAGGAGAGCAGTGTACAGTACTATTATATTCAGGAGCACAGTGTATAGTACTATTATATTCAGGAGTACAGTGTATAATACTATTATATTCAGGAGCACAGTGTATAGTACTATTATATTCAGGAATACAGTGCATAGTACTATTATATTCAGGAGCACAGTGTATAGTACTATTATATTCAGGAGCGCAGTGTATAGTACTATTATTCAGGAGCGCAGTGTATAGTACTATTATGTTCAGGGGCACAGTGTATAGTACTATTATATTCAGGAGCGCAGTGTATAGTACTATTATATTCAGGGGTACAGTGTATAGTACTATTATATTCAAGAGCACAGTGTATAACACTATTATATTAGGGGGCACAGTGTATAGTACTATTATATTCAGGAGTACAGTGTATAGTGCTATTATATTCAGGGCACAGTGTATAGTACTATTATATTCAGGAGCGCAGTGTATAGTACTATTATATTCAGGAGTACAGTGTATAGTACTATTATGTTCAGGAGCACAGTGTATAGTACTATTATATTCAGGAGCGCAGTGTATAGTACTATTATATTCAGGAGCACAGTGTATAGTACTATTATATTCAGGAGCACAGTGTATAGTACTATTATATTCAGGAGTACAGTGTATAGTACCATTATATTCAGGAGTGCAGTGTATAGTACTATTATATTCAGGAGCGCAGTGTATAGTACTATTATATTCAGGGGCACAGTGTATAGTACTATTATGTTCAGGAGCGCAGTGTATAGTACTATTATATTCAGGAACACAGTGTATAGTACTATTCTATTCAGGGGCACAGTGTATAGTACTATTATGTTCAGGAGCACAGTGTATAGTACTATTATATTCAGGAGTACAGTGTATAGTACTATTATATTCAGGAGTACAGTGTACAGTACTATTATATTCAGGAGTACAGTGTACAGTACTATTATATTCAGGAGTACAGTGTATAGTACTATTATATTCAGGAGCACAGTGTATAGTACTATTATATTCAGGGCACAGTGTATAGTACTATTATATTCAGGCGCGCAGTGTATAGTACTATTATATTCAGGAGTACAGTGTATAGTACTATTATGTTCAGGAGCACAGTGTATAGTACTATTATATTCAGGAGCACAGTGTATAGTACTATTATATTCAGGAGTACAGTGTATAGTGCTATTATATTCAGGAGTACAGTGTATAGTACTATTATATTCAGGAGCACAGTGTATAGTACTATTATATTCAGGAGTACAGTGTATAGTACTATTATATTCAGGAGTACAGTGTATAGTACTATTATATTCAGGAATACAGTGTACAGTACTATTATATTCAGGAGTACAGTGTATAGTACTATTATATTCAGGAGTGCAGTGTATAGTACTATTATATTCAGGAGCACAGTGTATAGTACTATTATATTCAGGAGCGCAGTTTATAGTACTATTATATTCAGGAGTACAGTGTATAGTACTATTATATTCAGGAGTACAGTGTATAGTACTATTATATTCAGGAGTACAGTGTATAGTACTATTATGTTCAGGAGCACAGTGTATAGTACTATTATATTCAGGAGCGCAGTGTATAGTACTATTATATTCAGGAGTACAGTGTATAGTACTATTATATTCAGGAGCACAGTGTATAGTGCTATTATATTCAGGGCACAGTGTATAGTACTATTATATTCAGGAGCGCAGTGTATAGTACTATTATATTCAGGAGTACAGTGTATAGTACTATTATGTTCAGGAGTACAGTGTATAGTACTATTATATTCAGGAGCACAGTGTATAGTACTATTATATTCAGGAGCGCAGTGTATAGTACTATTATATTCAGGAGCGCAGTGTATAGTACTATTATATTCAGGAGTACAGTGTATAGTACTATTATATTCAGGGCACAGTGTATAGTACTATTATATTCAGGAGCGCAGTGTATAGTTCTATTATATACAGGAGTACAGTGTATAGTATTATTATATTCAGGAGTACAGTGTATAGTACTATTATATTCAGGTGTGCAGTGTATAGTACTATTATATTCAGGAGCGCAGTGTATAGTACTATTATATTCAGGAGTACAGTGTACAGTACTATTATATTCAGGAGCACAGTGTACAGTACTATTATATTCAGGAGCACAGTGTATAGTACTATTATATTCAGGAGCACAGTGTATAGTATTATATTCAGGAGTACAGTGTATAGTACTATTATATACAGGAGAGCAGTGTACAGTACTATTATATTCAGGAGCACAGTGTATAGTACTATTATATTCAGGAGTACAGTGTATAATACTATTATATTCAGGAGCACAGTGTATAGTACTATTATATTCAGGAATACAGTGCATAGTACTATTATATTCAGGAGCACAGTGTATAGTACTATTATATTCAGGAGCGCAGTGTATAGTACTATTATTCAGGAGCGCAGTGTATAGTACTATTATGTTCAGGGGCACAGTGTATAGTACTATTATATTCAGGAGCGCAGTGTATAGTACTATTATATTCAGGGGTACAGTGTATAGTACTATTATATTCAAGAGCACAGTGTATAACACTATTATATTAGGGGGCACAGTGTATAGTACTATTATATTCAGGAGTACAGTGTATAGTGCTATTATATTCAGGGCACAGTGTATAGTACTATTATATTCAGGAGTGCAGTGTATAGTACTATTATATTCAGGAGCTAAGTGTATAGTACTATTATATTCAGGAGTGCAGTGTATAGTACTATTATATTCAGGAGCACAGTGTATAGTACTATTATATTCAGGAGCGCAGTGTATAATACTATTATATTCAGGAGTACAGTGTATAGTGCTATTATATTCAGGAGTACAGTGTATAGTACTATTATATTCAGGAGTAAAGTGTATAGTACTATTATATTCAGGAGCACAGTGTATAGTACTATTATATTCAGGAGCACAGTGTATAGTACTATTATATTCAGGAGCACAGTGTATAGTACTATTATATTCAGGAGTACAGTGTATAGTACTATTATATTCAGGAGTACAGTGTATAGTACTATTATATTCAGGAGCACAGTGTATAGTACTATTATATTCAGGAGGACAGTGTATAGTACTATTATATTCAGGAGCACAGTGTATAGTACTATTATATTCAGGAGCGCAGTGTATAATACTATTATATTCAGGAGTACAGTGTATAGTACTATTATATTCAGGAGCACAGTGTATAGTACTATTATATTCAGGAGTACAGTGTATAGTACTATTATATTCAGGAGCACAGTGTATAGTACTATTATATTCAGGAGTACAGTGTATAGTACTATTATATACAGGAGTACAGTGTATAGTACTATTATATTCAGGAGTACAGTGTATAGTACTATTATATTCAGGAGTACAGTGTATAGTACTATTATATTCAGGAGTACAGTGTATAGTGCTATTATATTCAGGAGCACAGTGTATAGTACTATTATATTCAGGAGTACAGTGTATAGTACTATTATATTCAGGAGTACAGTGTATAGTACTATTATATTCAGGAGCACAGTGTATAGTACTATTATATTCAGGAGTACAGTGTATAGTACTATTATATTCAGGAGCACAGTGTATAGTACTATTATATTCAGGAGTACAGTGTATAGTACTATTATATTCAGGAGTACAGTGTATAGTACTATTATATTCAGGAGCACAGTGTATAGTACTATTATATTCAGGAGCACAGTGTATAGTACTATTATATTCAGGAGTACATTGTATAGTACTATTATATTCAGGAGTACAGTGTATAGTACTATTATATTCAGGAGCGCAGTGTATAGTACTATTATATTCAGGAGCTAAGTGTATAGTACTATTATATTCAGGAGTGCAGTGTATAGTACTATTATATTCAGGAGCACAGTGTATAGTACTATTATATTCAGGAGGACAGTGTATAGTACTATTATATTCAGGAGCACAGTGTATAGTACTATTATATTCAGGAGCGCAGTGTATAATACTATTATATTCAGGAGTACAGTGTATAGTACTATTATATTCAGGAGCACAGTGTATAGTACTATTATATTCAGGAGTACAGTGTATAGTACTATTATATTCAGGAGCACAGTGTATAGTACTATTATATTCAGGAGTACAGTGTATAGTACTATTATATTCAGGAGTGCAGTGTATAGTACTATTATATTCAGGAGCACAGTGTATAGTACTATTATATTCAGGAGCGCAGTGTATAGTACTATTATATTCAGGAGCACAGTGTACAGTACTATTATATTCAGGAGCACAGTGTATAGTACTATTATATACAGGAGTACAGTGTATAGTACTATTATATTCAGGAGCACAGTGTATAGTACTATTATATTCAGGAGTACAGTGTATAGTACTATTATATTCAGGAGTACAGTGTATAGTACTATTATATTCAGGAGCGCAGTGTATAGTACTATTATATTCAGGAGCTAAGTGTATAGTACTATTATATTCAGGAGTGCAGTGTATAGTACTATTATATTCAGGAGTACAGTGTATAGTACTATTATATACATGAGTACAGTGTATAGTACTATTATATTCAGGAGTACAGTGTATAGTACTATTATATTCAGGAGTACAGTGTATAGTGCTATTATATTCAGGAGTACAGTGTATAGTACTATTATATTCAGGAGTACAGTGTATAGTACTATTATATTCAGGAGTACAGTGTATAGTACTATTATATTCAGGAGCGCAGTGTATAGTACTATTATATTCAGGAGCTAAGTGTATAGTACTATTATATTCAGGAGTGCAGTGTATAGTACTATTATATTCAGGAGTACAGTGTATAGTACTATTATATACAGGAGTACAGTGTATAGTACTATTATATTCAGGAATACAGTGTATAGTACTATTATATTCAGGAGTACAGTGTATAGTGCTATTATATTCAGGAGCACAGTGTATAGTACTATTATATTCAGGAGTACAGTGTATAGTACTATTATATTCAGGAGTACAGTGTATAGTACTATTATATTCAGGAGCACAGTGTATAGTACTATTATATTCAGGAGTACAGTGTATAGTACTATTATATTCAGGAGCACAGTGTATAGTACTATTATATTCAGGAGTACAGTGTATAGTACTATTATATTCAGGAGTACAGTGTATAGTACTATTATATTCAGGAGCACAGTGTATAGTACTATTATATTCAGGAGCGCAGTGTATAGTACTATTATATTCAGGAGCTAAGTGTATAGTACTATTATATTCAGGAGTGCAGTGTATAGTACTATTATATTCAGGAGTACAAAGTTCGTGATGCGCGAAAAACGCAGAAATTTAGAACATGTCGTGAGTTTTTTTCAGCGCCCTCACGCTGAGCAAAACTCACGGACTGTCTGCATGCCCCCATAGACTTGTATAGGTCCGTGCGACCCGCGTGAAAAGCACGCGCGTCGCACGGACGTATATCACGTTCGTGTAAATGAGGCCTTATGGTAAGGATACAGGTAATGGCCGGTGGTTTGGGGGTTAGTGATACTCATATAATATCCCAGGTGCTCCAGAGTGGCTTAGCAACTAATACCTAGTATCCTGTGTGGTCTAGGGTGATGAAGAGGTTAATATTGGTCTCTAAAATCCAAGATGGTTTAAGATGATTATGGGTTAAAATCTAATATCCCTGGAGGTCTGGGGTAGTTAAGTGGTTAATAATATAAATATATAGTTTATCGTTACATAGTTTAGGATGGTAAAGGGGTTAATGGTGGAGGACGAGGGCAAAAAAAGTTAAATCATAAAAAGTTTTCTGCCTACAGCTGCCACCAGAGGGAGCTCTCTAAATAGGGGTTTATACAGCTCCTGTTGCACACAGTAATACACTAGTATGCAGTTAGCTCCCCCTAGTAGCCACATAAAGATTTTTTTTTTCATTTTACTCAATGTTTTCTCCAGCGAGGGGTTTTCTGGTACTAGGGCTCCCTACAAAGGAAAAGCCATCAATAATAAACTCCCCGTTTAAAAGGTCACCATTCACAAGAATAAGGGAAATCGAGCACTTTGTGGGCGAGGGTGACTACACATGTGTTATCGCTCTCCATTTCAGTACACGAGTGTTATAGATTATTTACCTCTCCATTGAGATCTTACACTATCCCATTCATTTCAATGGAGAGTGACCACACGTACGCATCCTGCTCTCCATTGGTTGTTGTGATTATAGGGATCCCGGCAGCCAGACCCCCACGATCAGTGGAGATTTAATAACACACT
This sequence comes from Rhinoderma darwinii, assembly GCF_050947455.1. Taxonomy (NCBI): domain Eukaryota; kingdom Metazoa; phylum Chordata; class Amphibia; order Anura; family Rhinodermatidae; genus Rhinoderma; species Rhinoderma darwinii. The sequence continues at coordinate 57,218,594 of NC_134699.1, forward strand.
TTTGTGGGATACTCTTAAAGAGGATTGGTCACCTCTCATGACATTTGTATTAAAGTAAATATTGTATTCCCCATGAAGTTACAATTCTGGAGCATACCCCTTTAAAAATCACTGTGGGTAAAACTGATGCACTGTGTTATGCTTAGTGCAGGGCCTGAGGGGGCAGTGTATGACGAAGGGACTGAAAGACCCACCAAAGACAAAATACCAGGCATGCACTGCCCTCTCTGGTCTGCACTAGATATAACACCATAACAGTTTTGCTTGGATTGCTTCTTTAAGTAGCTTAAAAAAGAATTAATACAGGTGCACAGTGACACACACACTCCACTCACATACAGAACACATGCTGCACACACTCCACTCACACACTGGACACATGCCGTACACACTCCACTCACATACAGAACACATGCTGCACACACTCCACTCACACACTGGATACATGCCGCATACATCCCACCCACACACTGGACACATGCCGCACACACTCCACTCACACACTAGATACATGCTGCACACACTCCACTCACACACTGGATACATGCCGCACACACTCTACTCACACACTGGACACATGCTGCACAAACTCCACTCACACACTGGACACATGCCGCACACACTCCACTCACACACTAGATACATGCTGCACAAACTCCACTCACATACTGGACACATGCCACACACACTCCACTCACACACTGGATACATGCCGCACATACTCCACTCACACACAGGACACATGCTGTACACACCCCATTAATACACTGGATACATGCCGCACTCTTCACTCACACACTAGATACATGCCGCGCACACTCCACTCACACACTGGATACATGCTGCACACACTTCACTCACACATTGGATACATGCCGCACACACTTCACTCACACACTGGATACGTACCGCACTCACTCCACTCACACACAGGATACATGCTGTACACACCCCATTAATGCACTGGATGCATGCCGTACACACTTCACTCACACACTTGATACATGCCGCACACACTTCACTCACATACTGGATACATGCCACACACACACTCCGCACACACACTGGACACATGCCTCACACACTCCACTCACACACTGGACACATGCCGCACACACTCCACTCACACACTTGGACACATGCCGCACACACTCCACTCACACTGGACACATGCCGCACACACTCCACTCACACACTGGATACGTTCCGCACACACTCCACTCACACACTGGATACATGCTGTACACACCCCATTAATACACTGGATACATGCTGCACACACTCCACTCACACACTGGATAAATGCCGCACACACTCCACTCACACACTGGATAAATGCCGCACACACTCCACTCACACACTGGATAAATGCTGCACACACTCTACTCACACCCTGTCACGTTACACACCAGTCATTCACACTTAGGGTATGTTCACACGAGGGCGTCCGTTACGGCTGAAATTACGGGGATGTTTCAGCCTGAAAACATCCCCGTAATTTCAGCCGTACCGGCATGTGCAGGCGCTTGAACGCCGCGTCAATTACGGCCGTAATTAGCGCTGCTATTCATTGGAGTCAATGAATAGCGGCTCCAATTACGGCCAAAGAAGTGACAGGTCACTTCTTTGACGCGGGCGTCTATTTACGCGCCGTCATTTGACAGCGGCGCGTAAATATACGCCTCGTGTGAACAGACAAACGTCTGCCCATTGCTTTCAATGGGCAGATGTTTGTCAGCGCTATTTTCGGCGCTATTTTCGGGCGTAATTCGGGGCAAAAACGCCCGATTTACGTTCGTAAATAGGCCGTGTGAACATACCCTTACTTGACTTTTGCTAAGGACTGACTGAGAGAGACATCTCCTACTGACATCAAGCCACCCCACCAATTTCACAAGTTCGCTCCCCTTCCAATGTCAAAGTTTGCTCTGAGACAGCCCCCACGAACCCCATTGTGGCAGAGTGAGGGCCCTTTACCCTCTGGGCCCCTGCGCAGCTGCACTTGCTGTACAGGCAGTATGTCCACCGCTGGGGGAAATGTATGCCTGATCGCAGGGCACCCCCTGGCAATAACAGCTGGGTATCAGGCTTGGTCCTTCATTTTTAGTGTATTTTGAGATCCCGTTCTCTCCATTTTCCATTACCTATATATTTACTATAGAGAGTGTGAGGACCCCACCAAACAGCACCTCACACCTCAGCTTCCTGTACTTCTGTGAGTGGGACATTGAAGCAGTGAGATATAGGGGTTATCTAAAGTCATATCCGAATCCTCCGCTTCTTTAAGGTGGACTTTCCCATAGCCCCATGCACCAGTGACCATGATAATCTTCATTTTCCCAGGTTCCACCGGCATGGGAGGGGTGAGCAGATCACCAGCCCTGCAAGTTTTCAGAATTCCTGATCTCTAATGAGCCAGATAACGCAGTTTTATTATTAATCATCGGTGCTTTCAGAAATTGCTTCAGAATGATCCGACTTCTGAGGAGAAATCAATAGGAGACTGAAATTGCATGTATGCAAATGACACGGTGACAAAAGCAGTCATCTGTATAATGAACACTTAGACTTCATTTACTCAATTATGTTTCTCAAAAGACTTTCTCTCCCCCAAAGATTTCACTTCACATCGCGTCGACGTCAACTCGCAGCTATTTCCCTGCATAAAATTATTTGTTCTGTGTGAAATTGAGCTCCTGCTAATGGCGCGCTCAGGGCCTCTCCCTCAACCTGCGGGAAATCCAGTCTCTCGGGTGCCCCATTGTATGACTGAGAGGGGACGGAGATAGCGGAGGGAAATCATACAGGGTACGGGACGTCAGTGAGGTGACACTCATGGTCGTGTGGTGCCTCAGGCCTATATTGGCCTTTTGGATGATGGGGGTCCTGAGGAGTCAGCGTGAAATCTTCATCTCCCCGTCAGGTTTCCTTTCACACATGGTCTATCAGAAAGGTGTTTGTTTGTATTTTTTTGTGTCTTTTTTTTCTTCATATTTTAATTCTCTGTTAGGGAATTTTGAGTCCTCCCCCCCCCCCCCCCCCCATTCTCGATCTTTCTTTTTTTTTATCCAAGTGCAAAAATGTGGATTAGATGTTCACGTTTTTTGGCCTATGTTTGACGTATAGGTTATCATATAGACTATAACGGCATCCGTCACATATAGACTATTATACATACCTCCCAACCGTCCCGATTCCGGCGGGACAGTCCCGGACCGCTGTCCTGGCCGGTCTGCAGAATGTCCCGCTGGGCGCTGCATCAAAACAGCTGACTGCAGCCGCGATCAGAAGAAGGCAGGAGTCTTGCGGCGGCGTTCTCACTGGTGTCGATGCCGGCCCGGGAGTGGACCAGTCCAGTGGCGGATTATCATATGGGCGATTCGGGCGGCCGCCCGGGGCCCGAGGCTCCCAGGGGGCCCATGGCAGCCCGAACCGCACATCATTTTACAAACCTATTCAGCGCACTAGCGCTGCTACAAGCCGAAGATGAGGAGGGGAGGAGCAGAGAATTGGCCGGGATCCAGGGGTAGGACACGCCTCCCTGACAAGTGCGGGCGCCGCCATTGAGTAACAGAACAGCGACGGACGGCTGTTCTGTTACTCCAAAGCTGCAAGAAGAGCCGGGCGGGCGGTCACCGGCGCTGAGGTTAGTTGGCTTATCCTCCTGCCCAACTGGTTCCCGACCGCTGGCTGTATTTTTACGGCCAGCGGTCAGGGACGGGTCCTTAAAACCCGAGCCATAGACTTTCTACGGCTCGGGTTTTAACTTGCTGCCCGCGCGATCGGGCAGCTGAATGTCGGGTCTCCGGCTGTCAGTGACTGCCGGGGACCCTGAGGAGAAGACAGAAGCAGCTATTCTGCTTCTGTCTTCTCCGATGTCTTACACAGCGTTCAATGAACGCTGTGTATAGGAATAGAGACAGCAGCAGCGGCGCTGTCTCTATTCCTCCCGGTGATCATGTGACTGGTCACATGATCGCCGGGTGCCGTTAGTGGCAGACTGTTGCTGGGTCTAACTAGACCCAGCACAGCCCTATTAGTGACAATCGTCACTATGAGAGGGCTGATTTCCCCTGTAACTGGGGCTGCTGTGCAGCCCCAGTTACAGTGGAAAAACATGGTGTAAAAGAAAGAAAAAGTATATATAAAGTTCCCCAAAGGTCTTTTTTGACCTTTGAGGATCAGACCACAGTAATAAAAAAATAATAAAGTAAAGTGCAAAAAAAAAAATAATAATAAATACACATAAAATACCCACCCCAAAAAAAACGTTCCCCCGCCAATCATTGTTGTAACGCTAGCGCTGACCCAATTACCCTAATATAGACATGTAATATATAAAAATTTCCGGTAAACAATGACGATCACAAATAAAAGGTCTATTTTAGGGTAAAACTATGTTATTACCAAAAAAAATAGCTGAAACTTAAAAAAGCTTATTTTTTTACTATTATTTTCAAACTTTATGAATAAAAATTCTAAAATAGCAAAAAAGGTGTGCATAAAAACGATAAAAAACGAAACCTGCATTGTCTACGGAAAAAACGTCGCAAAAATCCCGTCGTTTTAATTTATTTTTTATAAAAATGTGTGTTTGGTGCAACTTTGTAATTACGTTTTATTAAAAAATATTTTCACTTTTTGAGATACAGCTGCTTTGTATCCTGTATCCGTCAGGTCAGCAGGACTGACGGGATCAGTGAAACGGGCCCTGCGCTAAATTATAATCTTAGATGTGATAGATTTGAGGTGGATCCTGCGTGTCACTGATCCTGTCAGTCCTGCTGACCTGACGGATACAGGATACAAAGCAGCTGTATCTCAAAAAGTGAAAATATTTTTTAATAAAATCAATCAATCACACACATACTAATATATATATATATATATATATATATATATATATATATATATATATATATATAAAATTATGATATAAAGTTTTTAAATGTGTACATAACCTTGTGGCACTATATACAAGGGGGGGCGCTGTGTGCCACTATATACAAGGGGGGGCGCTGTGTGCCACTATATACAGGGGGGAGCGCTGTGTGCCACTATATACAAGGGGGAGCGCTGTGTGCCACTATATACAAGGGGAGTGCTGTGTGGCACTATATACAAGAGGGGCGCTGTGTGGCACTATATACAAGGGGGAGCGCTGTGTGGCACTATATACAAGGGGGGGCTGTGTAGTGCTATCCACAGTGGTATGTGTGTGGCGCTCTTTATAGGGGGGGCTTTTTGGTGCTATTTACAAGAGGGGGAGGGCTGTGTGGCGCTCTCTACAGGGGGCTGTATGGCACTATCTATATGGGGCTGTGTGTAACGCTCTCTACGGGGGGGATGTGATATATAGAGGGGGCTGTGTATGGCGATATCTATGGGGGTGTGTAATATCTACAGGGGCTGTGTGTGGCACTATGTACACGGGGCTGTGTGTATGTGGCGTTTTACAGTGTGTGGTATTATATTCAGGCACGCAGTGTTTGGTGCTATTATATTTAGGGGCACAGTATGTGGCACCATGATAACTTTATTTTCGTTTATAGGTGTGGAAATGTTGGAAAAGTGAGGAGACGTCTGAGTGGCAAATTCTGCAGAAATGAGTCATGGCCAGGAGAAGTCGTCATGAGCGCTGGAGCGGATGGAGAAGAAAAGAGGAAGAAAACTACTAGAATCTGAGACGTCGTCACCTGTGAGTCACTAGATTTATAGAGAATCTGTCACCTCTCTTGACATGTTTATTATAGGAATCCTTGTATTTCACAAAAAGTCTTTCTGCAGTCCAGGACTGATAGACAATTCCCCTTGTCAGGAGGTTGTGTCCCTGCACAGTGTGATACTCTCAGTATGTAGGGACACAGCCCTGTGACAAGGGAAATCGTAAGGCTGGGTTCACACGAGCACATTAACGTCCGTAATGGACGGACGTATTTCGGCCGGAAGTCCCGGACCGAACTCAGTGCAGGGAGCCGGGCTCCTAGCATCATAGTAATGTACGATGCTAGGAGTCCCTGCCTCTCTGCAGGACAACTGTCCCGTACTGTAATCATGTTTTCAGTACGGGGCAGTAGTTCCACGGAGAGGCAGGGACTCCTAGCATCGTACATTACTATGATGCTAGGAGCCCGGCTCTCTGCACTGAGTTCGGTCCGGGACTTCCGGCCGAAATACGTCCGTCCATTACGGACGTTAATGTGCTTGTGTGAACCCAGCCTTACACTGTTAATGCTTGCCCAAAAAGGTAGTGTTAAAAATAGTTACGGCGCGGCAGGGCGGCGGTGAGGAAGGGGGGCCCAAGTTTGGGTAACAGCCCAGGGCCCATGGTCTACTTAATCCGCCACTGGACCAGTCCAGTCACCTGACCTGTTATCTGACCTTACCGGTCAGGTGACTGGACTGGTCCACTCCCGGGCCGGCATCGACACCAGTGAGAATGCCGCTGCAAGACTCCTGCCTTCTTCTGACGGTGAGTGACGTCAAAGCAGAGCGGAGAGTGGCAGCAGTAGGGCCGGCTACCTCTGCCGCTCTCCGCTCTGGCGGCAATGTGGCACCTACAGGGGGACTGTGTGTGGAGCTATCTACTGGGGGGCTGTGTGTGGCACCTACAGGGGGCTGTGTGTGGAGCTATCTACAGGGGGCTGTGTGTGGAGCTATCTACAGGGGGGCTGTGTCTGGCGCTATCTACAGGGGGGCTGTATCTGGCGCTATCTACAGGGGGCTGTATCTGGAGCTATCTACAGGGGGCTGTATCTGGTGCTATCTACAGGGGGGCTGTGTCTGGATCTATCTACAGGGGGGCTGTGTCTGGAGCTATGTACAGGGGGCTGTATCTAGCGCTATCTACAGGGGGCTGTGTGTGGAGCTATCTCTACAGGGGGGCTGTGTCTGGAGCTATTTACAGGGGGGCTGTGTCTGGAGCTATCTATAGGGGGCTGTATCTGGCGCTATGTACAGGGGGGCTGTGTCTGGAGCTATCTACAGGGGGGCTGTATCTGGCGCTATGTACAGGGGGGCTGTGTTTGGCGCTACCTACAGTGGGGCTGTGTGTGGAGCTATCTACAGGGGGGCTGTGTGTGTAGCTATCTACAGAGGGCTGTGTGTGGCGCTATCTACAGGGGGCTGTGTGTGGTGCTATCTACAGGGAGTTTGTGTCTGGAGCTATCTCTACAGGGGGTTTGTGTCTGGAGCTATCTCCAGGGGGCTGTGTCTGGCGCTATCTACAGGGGGGCTGTGTGTGGCGCTATCTACAGGGGGCTGTGTGTGGCGCTATCTACAGGGGGGCTGTGTCTGGCGCTATGTACAGGGGGGCTGTGTGTGGAGCAATCTACAGGGGGGGCTCTGGTGGATGATTTTTCCATTGACCGGTAGCAGAGTTACACAACTGGGAAAAAAAAATCCCCATCATGTAACTTTGCTACCGGTCAATTCAAAAGTCATCCATCACAGGGTCTCCCTCTTGACTTTCATTGTTCTCAGCCTTTTGGTTTGTCCTGCAGCTGCTGCCGCCGTGATGAGAAAATGTTATACCCAAGATAGGAAAAGTAACACAAAGACGATATAACCGGATCCATAATATCTGTGATATCCAGACAGTCCAGAGATCCGCAGTGAGAATGTGTGCTTGTTATGTGAAGAAGGATCTGGCCGTGATTTGATGTGTTTATGCTGGATATTGGGCGTGGTTAGGGGGCGTGGCTTAAATTGTCCCTCTTTTCCGAATTCAAAAGTTGGGAGGTATGTATTATGGTATCCATTAACCCCTTAATAGCGAAGGTATTTTAAACCTTAAAGACCGAGCAATTTTTGAAGTTTTTCCAAAGTCGCATTTAAAGAGCTATAACTTTTTTTTTTTTTTCATCGACATAGCTGTATAAGGACTTTTTCTGAGGGGTTAAAGATGATCAGAGACCACTGCTAGTGGTCTCGGATCGTTGCCCTAAAGCCAGAGACTGTTAGCAACAGCCCGGGCTTCAGGAGCACCAATGCGGGAAATGTTCTTCTGAAGTGCCGACGTGAAAAGGTGGCACTTCAGAAGAACTACCCCGATTGGCCGACGTAAAAAGACTATACGCCAGTCGCTGAGGGGTTAAACAGATACGTGATTAACTTTTAGGACCCCTTTTGATGACATATCCGTTAAACATGTGACGGAGGCCACTGTTAGGTCTCCGTTTAAAGCATTCGTCACCAATAGACTAAAATGGTTTCCGTTTAATGTATATGTCATGAAAAGCTATGAAGAGCCCATGACATATCTGCCTGTGACGTATGCCACACAGTGGTATCCATCACCCATAGGCTACTACGTATACTTTTTATACTGCGTTTTCCATAGGTGTTTTTTTGCGGTATACTTTTTTGGCCTCCGTCTGATAATGGAGCCCTATGGACACGTTTAGCGTGTACGTTGGGAGATAGAAGTGGAAGGGCTCCCAACCTTTTCCCCACTCCTCCAAGCCAGGGGGCCCCACACAGCCAAGGACAAGTGGCTTCCCCTCGCTAAAGCTTAGTACGACCTGTCTGTCACCCACACAGCCTTCAGAGCTCAGATGTCTAGGTTTGGTTCCACCGGAAGGGTGAGCCGTATTGCAGGGCATACCTCCCAACATTTGAATTCCCTTTAGCAAGACATTATGCCCCGTCCCCGATCTGACCAGAGACTATGACTTTTAGGCATATTTGGATATGCTCTGCCCTCTTATAGGTTCCATTATCCCCTTTACCCCAGGAGGGCCACCCAGGGTCCTCATCTATTAACCAGCACAGAGTCACTATAGGGAAAAGTCCCACACTTTAGAGGACCCACCACATCCATACATTACACCAACAGCCCATTGCTTCTAGTGAGAACTGTGTAATGCTTAATGTTGCCTGTGGTGGCGCTGTGGGGGAATCGAACATTTACTGCCAAATTCCCCCACAGATTACCACTGATCGCTGTGATCAGTTTATTGCCTTGGGCCCCCTGAAACAAAAAAGAATTGTCGATGATAATAAAAATTTAATTGTTGGCCTATTGGGGACAGGGACTGTAGTGGGTGTTGATGATTTCTGCACAGCCCTGCAGAATATTTTGCAGCTACATGAGCAACAGGAAATAAAGAGATAAATAAGTGGACAACCCCTTTAAAATTTCTTGAGAGGAGAGGCTTCTGGCATCCCATGGTTGCCTAAGCAACAGGACCGCCCGCTCTCCCGGCTGTGTTTGCCTTCTGGCAGATGCAACTGTCATCATCTTTGGAGCCACACTTTAAACTGGCCTTAAAGGGATTGTCCATTCCTTCATAAATAAAACTTGTAAATAAAATGCATCAGCCTAATATACAACTGTATATACAACTGTAGCAAAAGCTCATCTGTATTAGGTTTGTATGGGGTTTCAGGCTCTGAATGTAAAGAAGAATATTCCCATTCACTGACAGCAAGCAGAATAATTTTCCCATTCACTGACAGCAAGCAGATAACTTGAAAAGGATGAGGAATTGGAATGGAAAATATATTAGAAAGCTGATCAGAATATCACATCTGTTTCAATCTTTCTAGACAACTCTCTATGAGCTAAATAGCTTAGACCTCAGGCTCATACATTTTAACTTATACAATATAGAATACCCTCAGGAACCACGGATGCAACGGAACCGGCGCTTCAGTTTTTTCCGTATTTGCGATCGCTGGTGTGAACCAAGCCTAACTCACATAGAATTGTCTACAATTGTTGGAAAAGGCTCAGTTGAGAACAAGCCGACATTATCAAAACTGAAGAACTTTTTTTTGCAAATGGCTGATATCGTTTCGTAAGTTGAGCGTAAAGAGATGTCCCTGGACCGGCAGGTATTAGAACTGGATCACTGAGCTCAGGAAGGTGCGTTCTGGTTGAAGAAATCAAGATGTGAACATTGGAGCGTACGCGTTACTTGGAGTGAATCTTGGAGACGTGGGTACAGTGAATCATGACTGGTGATAGGGTTGGATGGACGTCTTAGACTTGTAACACAACGTAGAAGAGATTCTAATGTTGGAGATAGACACATTCATCCATAGCATGGTTTACCCCTTCCATACCAGCAAGGCCCCAACTCTACTTTGCTCCATAGGGGCAGAAGAACATTGCTCTGATCCATTGCTCTTGTCCACCAAAGTGCCACAACAAAGTGCTTACTAGGATACAGTCTATCACAAGCGCTCTCCAAAAGAAGAATGGCTCCATTAAGCTATTCCCTGACCCTCCAGACCAGAAGGCCCTGTAAAGGTCAGGGATCAATGGCCTTCCCTTGCCAGAACTTAGGGAGAACCCATCTTTTGATTCTGTTTTTTGCCTAGGCTGCCATCGCACCATCTACCAGGAGCCATAAGTCAAAGTTTTGCAGGGTGATAAGGAAACTGATGGCCACACACATCCCCTAGACCTTCAGGGGGTACTCTGCACCCCTGAAAAGTCCTTGGGGCAAAACAAAGGTATTAAAGTCAACACACCGTGACATAAAAAATAAATAAGGAGCCATGCTCAGCCGGCCTAGTTTATTAAGAGGTAGCTCTTGGGGGATTATCCAGAGGCAGCCCGTAGGAAGACTACTTAAGCCCCTATTATACCTGCCGATATTCGGCCGGTGCAGTGAGTGCCGATAGACTAAACATCGTTGATCAGCGCTTGGTTGCTCCTGTCACAAGGAGCTATGGATGGGGACAAGCGGTCGTTACTCCGATTGCTCGTCCCCATAGATTATTATCATGTCGGCAGTGCGCCTCCCTGTTTACACAGAGGGATGTGCTGCCGAAAAGCATAATATTATACTTTCTAAAAACTATACGATCAGCAGATGAACCAGTGTTTGCTCGTTCATCTGCTGATCGTTCCCCTGTTTACACAAGGCAATTATCGTCAACGAGTCTTCTATGAATGCTTGTCTGCTCGATAATCGCCCGGTGTAAAAGGGCCTTTAGTGTCAGATCTTGAAGGGACCATTCAGAGGCAGCTTTCGAAGAGACCATCTAGAGTGAACTCCTGGGGAGACCATCCACAGGCAGTTTTTGGGGAGACCACCCAGTGTTGGAGAGATGTTTCAAGGTCAAATCTTGAAAAAACAAGTTGTGGACATGCAACCCAGTGTCAATTATTGAGGAAACCATTCCGAGGCAGCTCTTGGAGAGACCATTCAGAAATAACTTTTGGAGAGACCATCCGGAGGCAGCTCTTGGAGAAACCATTCAGAGTGAAATGTTGGAGAGACCATCCAAGGGCAGCTCTTGAGGAGACCACCCAATTTCAGTTCTTGGGGGAAACATTCCATATCTTGAAAAAAATAACCCAGATTCAAGTTGTGGACAGATAACCCAGTGTTAATTCATGGGGAGACCATACAGAGAAAGCTCTTAAAGATACCACCCAGAGACCGCTCTTGAAGAGACCATCCAAAGGCTGCTCTTGCGGAGACCACTGTATCAGCACTTGGAGAGACATCTGAAAGTCAAATCTTGAAAAAACAACCCAGAGTCTAGTTGTGGACAGATAACCCAATGCCAATTCTTGGGTAGACCATCCAGAGGCAGCTCTTGGAGAGACCATCCAGTGGTCGTTTATGAAGAGACCACCCAGAGGCAGCTCTTGAAGAGCCTCTCCAGAGGCCTCTCGGGGAGACCACCAATTGTCAGCTCTTTGGAGAGACATTCCATTCATTTCTTGAAAAAATCACCCAACTTGTGGACAGACAACCCAGTGTCAATTATTGAGGAGACCATTCCGAGGCAGTTCTTGGAGAGACCATCCAGAATTAACTCTTGGAGAGACCATTGAGAGGCAGCTCATGGTGAGACCATCCAGAATTAACTCTTGGAGAGACCATCCAGAGGCAGCTCTTAAATCCCCCAAGGCCAGCTCTTGAAGAGACCATCCAGAGGCCGCTCTTGGGGAGACCACTGAGTCTCAGTTCACCGACCGGTTCTACATTTCTTGGGGTAAGGACATGTCCACCCTGAAGTCTCTACTCCTCATCCTTCACCTCCCTGGGGAATTATATACCGAGTTTAGGGACAGATTCCATAGTTAGGTCTACAGAATCCCGTATAAAAGAGATTGATACAGATCCTATTGTGTATTCACTTTCCATATCCCGATAATTGTGTTCCACATGTGTAATACATCAACACTTTTAAGCCTCTCCTTGCCAGTGGAGGAATCATTAATTCTAGCAGTGTTCAGGATTCATAAGAAGAAGGGAGTGAGTCCACAAGGACATCAGTGATGTGCTGAGCCTTGCAACACGTGATTGATTTCATTGCAATGAACAAATCACTCATACAGCAGCTTGGTATGAAAGCCGCAGCCCACACTGGAGACATTGGTTTCTTTGCTGTTCCCTTCCCACAATTAAAGTCAGTCTGAAAAAAAAAATACTGTGTGTTTTGTGTAAGAACAATGTTTACTCAGTTTAGAAATTTAGCAAAGTGTTTTGCTTGGATTAATGTTTACGCGTCATTCTCCCGTAAAACACGGCTGGTATTTTTAAAATCTCTAGAATGTCAGCTAAGGATTTGTCCATCAGTGGGTATGAGCACAAAAAGAAGCTGAAAAGAACATTTCCTGGTAAATTCTTACCACCCATTACTCTTTATAGACAATTCTTCTAAGTCAAATGCCACAGACGCCCTTGGTCAACAGAGTTTAATTTTTACCCTTGATATACTCACATTTAGGACCAGATGAAGGTTAGTGGAGGCCCCCTGAGCCCCTATAGCAGTCACATAGCCGTGACCCTCTCCACTGAGCCAAACCAGTAAAGGTGGCCATACACAAAAGATTAATTTCGTCCCACCCACCGAGTTCGGTGTTCCGACTCTTACCCGACGGCAGATGTCGGAGAAGAGAAGGATTGGACATGTTGGATTTCAACATGCCGATCCTTTTTTTTGTAAGGAGATAAGCCCCTTCCCCTACTAAAAAAAACCGGCACGTTCGGCCGAGCTGAGGTTGTATGGAAGTCGGGAGGAGTAGCTCTCGGCCAAACGAGCATTAGGCTGCTATCTATCAAAAGTTTTTGGCCGGCTTAACTTCCTTAGTACTCGAGTAAGAGCCTTGTGCATTCATGGCCACCTCTCCATCTTTAAAGAATGACTTAACAGCCATCTGGGGATCCCTGTTTTCCAGAGAGGAGGGGTTCACAAAATATATAGAGGCTGACAGAATTACTGTACCTCATTAAAAGCTTTTGAAAGGGACCCTTTTTTAAACTTCTGGGCCCTGTTAAATTTAGCTAAAGGGCCTCCCTCCTTAGTATCGGTCCCTATGTCACAAATTCCTCCTTAAAGGGGTTGTCCAGGATTAGAAAATCATTGCTGTTTTTTTCCAAGAACAGTGCCACACCTGTCCACAGGTAGCGTGTGATATTGCACCTCAGCCCCATTCAACTTTGTAAAAAGGCCTAATTAAAAAAAATCTCCCCTATTTTGTGCTTACAGCTCCAATGCAGCGATATATATCTCCATGGTAACAGACTACAAACAAACTCTGTGTAGTCTGATCCTGCAGTCACACTTTCTTCAATCTGTCACCTACTTCTTTCTGCCATACATTTAGTAGCTTAGCAAGCAGTAGTGGATAGATGGGAGGGCGTAAGACTGCAGGATCAGACTACACCGACTTTGTTTGTAGTCTGTTACCAGGGAGACATATATGTCTCCATAGAAGCTGTTGACACAAAAAAATAGGAGATTTTTTTAATTAATACTATTTCCAAAGTTGCTTCTTTTTTTTTTCATTTTAGGTTGACTAGGGCAATATAAATAAAAATGTAAGTATAAAAGTTAACTTTAATGAACTTATAATACCTTGTTGGTCCTGGATTACTAGAATTTCAATGTAGGAAGAGAATGCTAGAAATTCATGTCTTTTTTTAAAGCCAGTCCTATTCTGTAGAAAAGAAGAAGGCCTAAATCACATTTGTCTTTCAATCCCTTTGTCAGCCCAACCCTACCTTAGCTTTTTCTAGAAATGCCACACTACTAGTGTTACGGAACAATCTACTATTTTGATGACCCATTGTTTAGGTCCTAGGTTGACTGTTTGGTGGCTTGTTCACTAGGCTTAGAGGATGACCTATCTATTTGGTCATTTGGACGATTGTCTACTATACCCTATGGTCAAAAGTATGTGGACACCACTAATTAGTGGGTTTGGCAAGTTACGTCATATTAATCGCCATGGGTTTAGAATGAGCGCATATGGATGGAGTTTTCGGGTTCTCTATATTCTTTTGGTGATTGTCCCATGGCTGATCTCTTCGATAGGCCTCCTGGGTCTGCCCTCTTGGTCCTGACAAGGCAGAAGTCCTTATTAGCAGACGTGAGATGGTGGCACACTTTTGTACATATGTACGACCTTTAAAGAAAGAACATACAGCTCAAGTTCAAAACATCCTTGGTCAGAATAAAGGATACTGCTTTTATGTTATGGCAGAGAATAATATTTGCCAGATCCTTGACAGGGCATCTATTAAGTATATGACCACATGTCGAGGCACGCTCAAATTAAAAAATGTGAACTACGAGGCTAAAGAATGTAGGATGATTCTGCTCGGAATTACTGACACAGCACAAATGTCCTCACATAGCAACACATAGGTCATGTGTATGTAGCCCCATGGCAGGAGAGTTTACCTTTACCCCTCCTATTGTCTGATTAGTGTGTCTATTGAATGATGTGACCCTTTGAGTTTTAGCAGATATGAAGAATGATGTCATCTTGGGTCCCACTATAGACATAGAATGACCTGGTGCTAGAGGTCATATGGGGCCGATGAATGATAAGTCCTGGGGGCAGCATAGGACTTAGAAAATTATTTGTTTTTGGAAAGTGATCTGGTTTTGATGGTAGCTAGGGAAATTGAGAATGTTCAGAAGGTTTGCAGGAAACAAGATGGATGGTCCGATTCATGGCACATGATAACTCTTGAGGAACATCTGACCCTGAAGGCCTGAGAGGGGCACGTGGAGCAATCTAATATTAAATCCTGTGTGGGTATTTAAAATAATCAGATTATTGGGAGATATATGGAATTAAAAGATATTAGGAGTTCAAGATTATCCTGGGAATAATATGGTAGTGACTATAGTATATTAATATACACTACACGGCCAAAAGTATGTGGACACTAATTATTGAGTTTAGATGTTTCAGCCACACTCATTGCAAATAGGGGCATAAAATCATGCACAGTCATGCAATCGCCATAGACTAACATGTAATATGGGTCGTACCGAAGAGCTCAGTGACTTCAAACGTAGCGCTGTCATAGGATGCCACAAGTCAGTCTGTGAAATGTCTAATCTGCTAGATGTGCCCGTAAGTGCTATTATTAACTACTAGATCTGCCCGGTCACCTGTAAGTGTTATTATTATCTACTAGATCTTCCCCGGTAAACTAAGTATTATTACTATCTGTCAGATCTACCAGGGTCACCTGTCGATCTGCCCTGGTCACCTGTGTTATTATCTGCTAGATCTGCCCCGGTCACCTGTAAGTGTTATTATTATCTCCTAGATCTGCCCTGGTCACCTGTAAATGTTATTATGTAATAGATCTGCCCTGGTCTCCTATAAGTGCTATTATTATCTGCTAGATCTGCCCTGGTCACCTGTAAACATTATTATTATACGCTAAATCTGCCCCGGTCTCCTGTAAGTGCTATAATCTGCTACATCTTCCCCGATCACCTGTAAGTGCTATTATTGTGAAGTGGAAGAGCCTAGGTGTAACAGCTCAGTCACAAAGCAGTAGACCATGCAAGCTCACTGAGGGAGGCCCCTGAGTAATGAAGAGCGTGGCGCATAAAGATAGCTTACAGAGTTTTAAACTTCCTCTGAAAGTGCATCAGGAACCTTATGAAATAGGTTTCCATGGCTGTTGCACATAGGCCTAAGCGTTGGCTTAAAGGGGTAAACCACACCACCACTGGACTCTGGAGCAGCGCGTTCTCTGGAGTGATGAATCTTGGAGCCAAATCTTCTCTGACTTCACAAATGCTCTTGTGTCTGAATGGGAGGAAATTCCCACAGACACACTCCAAAATCTTCTGAAAAAGCCTTGGAGTGGAGGCTGTTATAGCTGCAATAGAGGCTCAACTGCAAATTAATTGCCCAATGTTTTGGAATTTGATGTCCAACCAGCTCATTTTGGTGTGATGATCAGGTGTCCACATACTTTTGGCAATATAGTGTAAATATATACCCTTCATACATGGAGGAAACTATGAGAATTCCCTAAATATCTTTTTTAATACAGGATTTGAAGCACTGCTACCTTGCAAGCAAAACCGAAACTTCCCCTCATGACAAACGTGTTTGCCAACTGCTTACAAGCCTTATGTAGTGTGCACAACTTTGTGGTGTTCCATATAGGGCAGTAGAGTGTATAAATGTAATTTAGCTGCTTATTGTGCTGTGACTTCCTTCTCTGATAGAGGCAGGGAGAGCTGCTTCACTGGACAGAGAGCGGTTTACATGGCTGCTGCAGAGATTGCAAATTACTGGTGAATTAGAAAGGAAAACTTGATGATAGTCCATGGAAGTAGTTCCTATACACATTTAAGCAAAATTAATATAATTCTGAAGCAAACCACAAATGATAAAATCTTTTTTTAAAGGCCAAAGTTTGGGGAAAAGCAAAGCAGGCGGTTGGCCAAGATATAGGGGGCATGCAAGTCTCCTGATGAAAAAACCCTGGCAGCCCTGCTGGTGATAAAAGTTAGTACAGAGCTAGTCGTAGTGTTATTGAGGGATATTTGTGGTTATAGTATCAGAGGCCACCCAATACTGTAACATCACAGACCTTAGTGACCACATGCCCAGAGGGCGAATCATTCTTTCCAATGTTTTTGGACACTAATTTTTGAACACCGTATCCGCCCTGGCATCAGGTTCAGTGACCTTGAGTCCCACAATCATATCTGCATTGTTCACCATGTTTTTTGAAAGCTGGCCTGAATCCATTTGGCTTGGTTACAGTCTATATGTTCATGGTTGTCCAAAACGATCAGGTTGAGTTATTGTACAACTGAGCCGAACTGCAGGATCACATCAGCAGGAGAATTCCAACTATGGCTTCAAACGTTTCCAATCGGCCCACAATCATCGTAACTTTAAGGATCTCAGATGCGAGCGGGCACCATAGCCTAGAGGGCCCAGAGGCTTCCACATCAAGCCCTTCAAGGCTCGACACACAAGATGCTGACACTGCCTAGCATCAGGACCTAATGCGCAGCGGTGCCCAGAAAAGTAGCCAGGGGCGAGAGGCGGTAATTAAATGAAAGGTCTGATCTGGGGTCTGATTTACTTGTCTGGGGTCTAAATAAATTAATTCAGAGGTCC
This sequence comes from Rhinoderma darwinii, assembly GCF_050947455.1. NCBI lineage: Eukaryota > Metazoa > Chordata > Amphibia > Anura > Rhinodermatidae > Rhinoderma > Rhinoderma darwinii. The sequence goes on from NC_134699.1 coordinate 57,235,959, forward strand.
CATCTGGGGTCTGAATTATTTTTAGGGTCTGGTGTCTAAATAAACTTAAGGGTCTGTTCTTAGGTCTTAATTCATTTTGCCTACAGATCTGGGGACTGATTAATTTAGGGGTCTGGTCTGGGGTCTGATATATTTTGGAGTCTGGTTTTGGGTCTGAATATATTTTGGGATCTGACTGGGGGATCTGAATTAAATCTGGGGTGTGGATTAATTTTTCCCGGTCTAGTTTGGGGTTTGGCTTAAACCTGTGTCTGATCTAGGGTCTGAATTATTTAGGAGTCTGGTCTGAATCTATTTTGGGCTCTGATTGGGGGGGTCTGAATTTATTTTGGGATCTGGTGTTTAAATCCCCTCATTCCAGCATCCTGCTCTTTCTTCTTATGTGGCTAATAGTGTGTGGTACCCTTGTCGCAGAGCATCTACAGCTTGGTCTGCTTCTTCATTTCAGCCAAAAAATTACCGCCTGAACTAAAGAAAGCAGTATGAGTCGTAACACGTAATTCGGGGAGTTATAGACCAAATAATATTGGTACTATCCTGCCCAGACAAGGTAGTACATAGTAACCTACAAGTTCTCCCCAGGCCATCCATAAATTTTTCATAAAAGGGTTGTCCCGTCTGGACAACCCCTTTTCTACATGGGAACCCATGGGCAACGGATACCCCAGGCAATCAGCTGTTATTGCCCAAGGAAGCTGCGCGGAGGCCCTCTGACTCTTCGAGAGCGATAGCCGCTCTTTGCAGCAGCAATATGCCCTGGCTAATTGAGGAGGGTCCAAAGCAGGCAGAAGAGGGCCTAGGGACCTTGGTTGTCCTATCACAAGGTTAGAACATTCAAGGGGAGCAACCACGCCAATTTTCACTCAGTATTTCAAAGGGCGCTTAACAACAGAACACAGTGAACAGGAATATCAAGTTGTAAGCAGAGGTCCTAAAAGCGATAACCACCCTTTCTCCCGAGAAGATCCTGTACATGAGCGTTTTTCATCTGGACTCAACATCTCTGGGTGAACTTGGCCTAGACCATCAATAGTAATGACAATCTTCTCGTGACAATGGTGACCATACTATAAGATGACTGGAGCCTACTGACAACATAGACAATGGACCATATTTTTGATGTGTTATTTCACGCTTGTCATAATCACTGTGTCTACTAAATCTGGAAGTGTCCTTGGCCTTGGAGGGCTTAATCAGAAGACGGTTTAAGGGTTGGGTGGAACTTGTCAAGGCAGGTGGGTCAAGTCATTGTTCTTCATGATGAAGAATCGGGCCTGAATTTGGAAATGGTGAGGTAGACCTTGGGTTGGATTAAACTGACTGACAATCGGACAAGTTCAGACTAAGGAGGCGCATTGTTCGAGGTGTCAAGACGTTCAATCGCTCATCACCATACACTAGGACAGGGAGATTAATAAAATAGGTAGAAATCATTGGTGACAAATCTAAATATTATTATAAAGTCAATGAATGGTGGGAGAGTTATAAAATCAAGAATAGATTAAGACGTCAGGATCCTGCAAGAATATCAGTATCATCACAATATTCCATGGTGTCGAGCCTCAGGAAATAGCTGGTGTTATTACACTGCTCTACCAGTAGGGGGAGGTCTGTGTTCATTTTCACATCGTTTAACCCTTTTAGCGTCAAATAAATATTTATCTACTGTAATCACTTTGATGTTCAGCATGTTTATTTTATTGCAGTGTCTGACTTTTTGGGCCACTGCTTAGCAAATTATGTGACTAGAAATATATCCATTAGGAAATCTGAGGGACTGTGTAGTAAATAATTACAATAGGAAACGTCTTTTTTACTGCAGTTTCCCTTTAAATAATAAAGGGACAGTAGCATATATATATATATATATATATATATATATATATATATATATATATATATATATATATATATATATATATATATATATATCATTATTTTAGCACATGATGTTGGGCTGTATTATTGTAGGCTGAGTTCATTTTATACTTTTTATGCCTGTTTGGTAATCCAGATTAATCTGGAACCCGTCGAATTAAAGCATTTTATTTTATTCAGCTCTTTTTTGGAATAATCTGTAATCTGTGTATGTGTGTAATATGTAATCCCAATTAATGAGGAGAGGATGACTGTAGTCATCAATGGGAGTCCAGAACATAGTAGGCAGAGTCCAAAACTAGTGGGGGGTTTTTTAACATGCAAACACTATTTTGTTTGGGTATGACTGCAATCGGTGACCACAGTGTTTCCTCCATGTCACAGTCAGGCAATGGGAACTCCACCAGACAGAACCCTATAACTCAGCTTCCTAGAGCCCTGTGAGTGCGATTTGAAGGGGGGGGGGGGTATTGTGTGTTGACTTCAGTTACATCTGAAATTTTGGGCTTTGACTGGTGTTAGGTTTTAATGAACCAGGAAGCTCAGGATTATTCATTTGAATAGGAGAAGGCTGTGAGAATACTGTGGACCGCTGCTTTGAAGCTTCACAATGAGCAAGTAGAGATGAAGGGGAAGCAGCACTTGTACGAACGCTGCAGCTCCTTTAAAACAGCTGATCGGCGGGGGTGCCTAGAGTTGGACCACGACCGACCACATATTGATGGCCTATCCTATGGATAGGCCATACATTTTTTGGGACTGGACATCCCTTTTAAGGTCCATCAACCTCCAAAAAGGTATTTTTCCATGTTCTTCAAAACTCCCTGAACACGTTGAACTTTCAAAGTATCACTTCTCGAGAGGTACTTTCCTGACCGGTTACAGTCTGGTTACTGATCTAACCACTCCACTAAAGATGGCCACGCCAAGGTCCCTAGTGATCTCCTAACGACTCGATTTAAAGGTGGCACACCTGTCGGACTACAATTATTCCTTTCAACTCCACCGAGTGCACACATTTATTTCAATAAAGTGAGAAGAATAAACCACCAGCATCGGTGAAATCCAACATGCCCCATCCTTCTTTCCCCTGGCATCGGGAGAAATGCAGGAGACCCCCTTAAACATTGGATAGTAGTCCAGTTCCGCCGAAGTCGACTGGTTAGGCCGACTTTCTTCTAATGTGTATTGGCACCTTAAGAGGCACTATTCTATAGTCTTCTTCTTAGACATGTCCTTCTAGAGTCCTTTCCAATCCACCACTCCACTTAATATGCTACCTCTAAGGACACTACTCTATAGTCCTCCTAGACCTGTCCTACTAGACTCCTTTCCCTTGGACATCACTGCAAGAGTGCTCTCCTGGATCTCCTCATAACGGTCTGTCTGGACATTTAGTTTGTACACCACCTCATCTGTTGCCCACTCCCTGGTAGTGTACCTCAGTGTTCTGTTGTTGGATCTCTCCTCTTTATGGTCTTGGCAAAACCCATTTGAGCACTTGGAGCTGCCCAATATATCATTAGGAAATCCTCTGCGTCATCAGACTGTACCTAAAGGGAACAATTCCAATAATTACTACATACAATAACCGGAATCAGGAAAGACAGAATTGTTGGAAGTTCTATACTAGTTCTTATCGGAACATGACCAGGAGGGAAATCGGCTGAATGGTCATAAAAATGTTTCTCATCAGTGCCAGTCTGTGCATGCATTTTGGCACATTAAAATGCCATGTATGTGCCATAGAGTTGCCATCAAGAAACCATGGACTTGTTACTGAGTCTCTTTCGACCTCCCACCAGCCAAACCACTAGGTTCATTCCCATTAATCCAGCATATGAATATTTGTGTTGCATGTTGTTAATCACCTCTCCCTGTTCCAAGGGCAAATCTCCTTTTTTCTCGATTCTGCTCCAATCTTGCTTTTTTGGATTTGCCACCTGGTGCCTGTTGTTCTACTCCTGGTCCTGACCCTTGGCCTATCCCCTGTCTACGTCTTCATCTAGTCTTCTGGCATGTGGCATTGATGACAACCCTTGGCTCTGTTCCGGACTACACTTCAACTACTCTCTTAGCGTACCTGCCACCAGTCAATGACTATTTTGGGGTTGTGACCTAGAAACAACCTCGGTAAAGTCTATACCTCCTTGCGCGGGTTAAGGATAAAGAATGGGGAGATTCCTTAGACTCCACACCCCAGATTAGCCAGCACCAAACCGATTGTGCCTCAAAGGACCTACTCCTCATGAATACCTGCCGGATTATCAAGATTTTGGGACCAGTAGTTTCCAAATGAATGGAATTATACGTTATTAGGAAATTTGATATATTCTATGAACCTTCTTCTACCCAGAATAGCAGTATTTGCTGATGAGAAGGATAAAGTTTGCAGGATGTAGATATAAATATATATTTCTATTTTTCCAGAATCCTTTGCACTTTCAGATATTTCATAAAGTGAAGCCTAAGTGCCATTTAAATAACAAGCTATTATTGCACCATCTCAGCAAACATCCCAGTAAGGCTGTTCAATCCTCTCAGTGATTGAGGAGGTGGCGGGGATGGCGCGCCGCAGCATAGGCAGGAGGCTGTACAGCTGTGTAAATGGCACATCACCACCTGCATTATTGCACACACCTCTGCCAGCCGGCGCCTTGGATTCAAATGAGAGAGAAGGACCAATAGGGAATTTAGATTGTGAGCCCCAATGGGGACAGTAAAAGAGGACCTCTGTACAGCGCTGCGTAATATGTTGGCGCTATATAAGTAACTCAAATAAATAAATAAGGACCACGATCGATGTGATTCCTAATGGAGCTTTCCAGCAATGCAGCTCTGAGCTTAGGCTCGGAGGGAAAGCAGGCACCAGGCAGTGCGATCCGCTGATGGGGGTTCCCTAGCCGCAGGAACAACAATGAACAAAGTGTTTTTGCAAATGAAGAATTCGCTTAAAGGGTGTGTAGACCTTAACACCAATTTTTTTTTTTTTTGCTCCGTATTTTCTATTGAAGATCCATATTGGTTACCTACATTAGAGGGAAAAAATATACATGGCTGCCGTTTTAGACACAAACATATTTATGACATAGGACCTTCTATCTGAACTCACAAAATTAAGGCTAGATGGGTCCAGAAGGAATCCATCCAAGAGTCATGGGCATAACTAGCAGCTGCTGCTATGGGGCCCAACAACATGATTTTATGCATTGTTGTTCACTGTGACATCACTGTGTGCATAATCCTTCTACCGTGACATCACTGTGGGCATGATTCCTGTGCTGTAACATTTTATTTTAAGAATATCATAATACATAATCAACTAGTATAATCAAGTTAAAACCCCCCTCCCCTGCCCTACCCATACCACAACTTTGAGTTGATTATCCTCTACTGGGTCATTATGTATGTATGTATGTATGTATGTATGTATGTATGTATTATCTCTTTGCTTGGGTATCACTGTGTGCAGTAACCCCTTACTGTGACATCACTCTGTGCATGATTCCTTTACTTTGACATCATTGTGTGAATTATCTCTATGCTTTGACATCACTGTGTGCATTATGCCTGTAATGTGACATCAATATTCACATTATTCCACTAGTCTGAAATCACTGTGCACATTATTCATGTGTTAAGTAACCAGGGCAGTGGGGCCCCATTCTGAGTTTGCTATGGGGCTCCATGGTAACTTATTACACCTCTGCGAATAGTGTAAAATTGGTGGGCAAAGGGGGGGGGGTGTGACATCAAATAATAAAAGAAGCATAACTTGCCTGTTAGAACCCACACCACTCCAGCGCCACCGCTCCTGTGATCCTCACCGGCCTCTGTTTACTGAACTTCAGCAATGACATCACGTTGACACGCGACACCGCTGCAGCCAATCGCTGGCCTCATCTGTAGGTGCAGAGGTCACACGTGTCGACGTGACGTCATCGCTGCAGTAGAGTCAACAGAGACCAGCAGGGAGCATCGGAGCGGGGGTGCATTAGCGGCGGGGGATTTAAAGAGGCTCTGTCACCAGATTTTGCAACCCCTATCTGCTATTGTAGCAGATAGGCGCTGCAATGTAGATTACAGTAACGTTTTTATTTTAAAAAAACGAGCATTTTTGGCCAAGCTATGGCCATTTTTGTATTTATGCAAATGAGGCTTGCAAAAGTACAACTGGGCGTGTTGAAAAGTAAAAGTACAACTGGGCGTGTATTATGTGCGTACATCGGGGCGTGTTTACTACTTTTACTAGCTGGGCGTTCTGACGAGAAGTATCATCCACTTCTCTTCAGAACGCCCAGCTTCTGCCAGATCACGCTGTGACGTCACTCACAGGTCCTGCATCGTGTCAGACGAGCGAGGACACATCGGCACCAGAGGCTACAGTTGATTCTGCAGCAGCATCAGCGTTTGCAGGTAAGTAGCTACATCGATTTACCTGCAAACGCCGATGCTGCTGCAGAATCATCTGTAGCCTCTGGTGCCGATGTGTCCTCGCTCGTCTGACACGATGCAGGACCTGTGAGTGACGTCACAGCGTGATCTCTCGACAACACGGCTGTGTCTGCACTGCCAGAAGCTGGGCGTTCTGAAGAGAAGTGGATGATACTTCTATACACAACGCCCAGCTAGTAAAAGTAGTAAACACGCCCCGATGTACACACATAATACACGCCCAGTTGTACTTTTACTTTTAAACACGCCCAGTTGTACTTTTGCAAGCCTCATTTGCATAAATACAAAAATGGTCATAACTTGGCCAAAAATGCTCGTTTTTTAAAAATAAAAACGTTACTGTAATCTACATTGCAGCGCCGATCTGCTGCAATAGCAGATAGGGGTTGCAAAATCTGGTGACAGAGCCTCTTTAACAGGTAAGTGATACATCTTATATTTTTTGATGCCTTGGCCCATTTTTGGGTGATCCTGGATAACCCCTTTAAGAGAACTAAGAGTGGCGCTGGCAGCATCATTAACCAAAGTTTTTAATGAATCGCTGCTGACAGATGGAGTTCCAAGTGATTTGAAAATTGCAAATGTGGTGTCAATACATAAAAATGCAATAGGGAAGATTATAATAACTATAGACCAGTGAGTCTCACATCAATAGTAGGGAAAATAATGGAATCAAAGGGAGAGACTGAGTGGAGGATCCCCCTTTGATCGCGTCCTAGAGAAACCCTGTGACGTGATCGAGACCCATCCCTAGTATCGACAGACCAACTAGATCTCATTGAAGGACTCCTGGGCTGTCTGACCATCTCTCCTTTAAGTGGAGATTGCTACAAATGCCGGACCATGACCCCATGGTTCAGCTGCCAGATTCCCAACAATTTGACACTTAATGACATGGCTAATTCTTAAGTGTAAAATTTGGCGACCACCTTTAAGGACCGACTCCTTTACAATAGGACATTCATAAGATTTCCTGAAAACCAATCTTGTGGTTATAATTGCAGTTGCTATATGACCCCCAATGGGCCTCTCATGCGTCCTCAATAATGCACCCCATATAAACTCATTGATATATGTGGCAACTTACCACTATAGGGATCCCAGGGTCCGGACAGGAGGGTCAAGGGGAAGAAAGAGCAGGGACATGTTTATGTATGCATGCCCAGTGACCGGGTGACCAAAGATAGTTGTCCATAGCGTCCAAAATGGTAGACAATGGTTTCAACTTCCTGTCCCCATTTATAGAGGGAAGGAGGGAAGAGAAACCGCTGCTATAGCAAGTGAAAGACTAAAAGCTAAGGCACATTTATGAGCACCTGGAAGGTTTTCTTTTTCAGTCTATGAAATAGGTCTATTTATGTAAACCCGTTGTTGTATATGTAAGGTGGTACATGGGAAATTAGAGTAAGCGACAACTGGGAGCTCGCTATAATAGGTCCTTTCAGGTACATTTATTATCATTTTTTCCTCTCCCTTTAAATGATGGTCAGCTGGTGGCAATGTGCTTCGTATTATTTGAGATATAGGGGTATTTCCTTTTGTTATCTTGCTGCGGGCTTCATACATCAGCACAGAGGCTCTGTGTGTCCAAGTGCGTAGGGCTCAGTAATGCCGGCCAGGTGCTTTCTGGACAATGCCCCAATATATTCTAGCAGCTAGCACTCATCTCTATGGCCTATCCACATTAACCACGCAATAAAGAGCCGAGCTGTGAGCAGCCAGTACAGGGAACAAGGCGTCTTTCTTCTGGAGCCACTGCCCGCGGGCCTGAGTCCTGCCTACCCTTTTCAGCTACTCTGGTCCGCTGGAAGGGATTCTCTGTGACTCCTGAATGGACCCTTGTTTCCCGGGATGGAGCTGGAGCAATGTGAGGGGAGACAGGAAATGTCAGGCTTGACCCTTTCTCTTTTTCTCCCTTTCTGGGACTTTGGAATAAAACTGCGACTGTCACGTATTTATAGGGATATAAAACTTCCCATCATGCACTTGGGGTTCTCACACAACGTGTTTTGAACACAGGGAATTTACCACAAGTTAATTTTTGAATATATGAATTCTCATTCACTTTTTTTTGGTATATTATGAATATGCAACATGATCTGCAATACCAGACGCAGCCCATGGACAAGGATGGCGCTGTGTCTGTATAAAAAGCAGACACTTTTTTTTCTAATCCTGGACAACCCCTTTAAGGATATAATGTGATGGTGCACATCACTAACCCCATACTAATGCCCATTAACTAATGATATTTTTTATGTGGCATAATATTTTACTGCTTACTCAAGCAGCAGGCTGTGGCACAGTTATGTGTGGCAATGTGATGTCATTATGTGACATCATAATGTTATAGGGACCTGTGTCTCTGGTAGAGATTAGCAAATCGAATCCACACAAATCGAATTAGGTCCAAACGTCCCAAAAGTTTCAGATTTGGTGTTTTGCGGCACACAAATTAGATAATTAGCGCTGATGTCTTCCTCTGTAAAGCGCCGCCCCCTTGTCAGTACAGCCTTCTCCATGGACTGTTTGGCGCTGATATGGCCGCTGATGGAGGAGCATGTGACCAGGCACGTCCTTCAGCGTCCTCCATTGAAAACACTGCACATGCGCTATTTTCCATTGCCATGCACAGTGTTATTCAATGGAGGCTGCTGATGGACGTGCCTGGTCATATGCCCCTCCACAGCGGCCATATTTAGAACGGAAGCGCCGTAAGGTCTGTGAAGAAGGCAATACTAACCAGGGCTGGTGCATCACAGAGGAAGAAATCGGTGCCAATCTTCTAATAACTTGAACTTCACATAATGCTGTTTCCCACACATTAGTGAAAATAAACATAAAGTGGCCATCCTCTATAAAGAGCTTGAAAGGGGTTGGATACAGTCCTAGAAGACATTAGAAAGTCAGACACAAGTTTTCTGGGCAATCGGGCCACTTGCAATTTATGGTGTATTTATTTGGACTGAATTGGATGGCCGATTTGAACGAATCGGACTCATGACGAATTTTGAGAAATTCGCTCATCTTTAGTCTTTGGCTTTTGCTGTGTATGGAAGTAAACCCATAGCACAATGATGTCAAATGATGACATTATGTGATGCAACTGTGGCACCATTCCGCTCCTAGAGGGAGCCCCTGACGTCTCTGTCCATATATGGACAGTGACGTCAGGGACTCCTCCTGGAGCAAAATCCCCGGCCAGCGCGTTGCCGACGGAATCCGCATTTGGGGAACCCCCTGTCGTTACTACCCAGATATCGACAGTGACCTCAGGGGCTCCTTCAGGAGAGGAATCCGCAGCCAGAGCGTCGGCAACGGGGACTGTGGGGCACCACCTACCTATAGGGTGGGGGAGTTGTTGGGCACCACTTCTTACAGGAAGCAGGGGAGCTGCGGGACACTACCTATGAGGGGGACTGTGGGGCACTACCTACAAGGGGGACTGTGTGGAACTACCTGCGAGGGGGGCTGTGTGGCACTATCTACAGAGGGCACTAAATATATGGGGGCATAAACTGGGGGCCTAACTTCTAAATGGGGGCATAAACAGGGCCTCATTTCTATATGGGGGTACAAACTGCCGTTTTACTGCCGCCGTGAGTTCCCCAGCAAAGGGGCCCACTAAATCTGTGTCACCCAAGGGCCCACATAAACCTGGAGCCGGCCCTGACCATCACACCTATATGAGCTTGTTCGACTGTTTCCGTAACTACCATAGAACCTAATGGTTATAGTCACGCATATGCGTAACAACTTCTCCACATAGTCCACATCTGGAATTGGTGGCCGCCATTCCAGGCGGGATGAGGGTCAGACGACCCCCCGTTCTCGATATAAGTGCTGTGCTCTGGGAAGCCCTTGACTTCACTGTCCATATATGCTGAATGCTCTTATTTACACAGCTAACCACGCTGATGGACACTCTTAATTAGGGTGAGTGCCAGGTTCATTTGAATGCTTAACACCTATTTTAAATACTTAATGACTACAGGTGATATCCACAGTCTAGGGATATAATGTTTTATGCACTTTTATCCACTTGTACCTTTGATCTGTTGTTCATTGGATACTGGAACACTTTGAACTAGTATTATGACAGTGTTGTTTGTAATCAACTATTTTACATTATGTACTTTATTTTGATCACTATGTTAATTTTTGTTGTAATCCCACCCATAGCGGTGTGTATAAAAGTCGATGCTTCACCTGTATATTTGTCACGATGCGGGGTGTGGACCAACTGGACCGCACCGCATAGTGGGACGGCAGCTGACAAAACAGGTATATTACAGAGTCTATAGTCCAGAAAGGGTACCTGTGGCAACTTGGACAGTAGCAAGGCAGGCTAGGCTGGGACCAGGCGGCGGGTAGAAGTCAGGCGTGGCGTAGCAGAACAGCCGTGGAATGCAGCACATCACGACAACAGCTCAGCACGGCAGTAGATCTGGATAGCACCGGAAACAGGATACAGGAACAGGGAACACTTGGGAACTGGAAGACACTAGGAGACCATTTGCAAGACAAACTTTGGGTAACGAACAACGCTCAGGCAAAGAACAAGAGGGCAGAGCCCCTTTTATAGTCCAGTAACATACTGGGCTTGATTGCAGACTTCCTGCAATTATGTGCGCACTGGCCCTTTAAGACCATGCATGCGAGGGCGCGCGCATCCTCCGGGAGACAGTCTCGATACCAGGAAGTGAGTGCCGGCGCCTCACTGGGGGGGGGGGACGCTGCAGAGAACACACATGTCCAGGGCCACGGCCGACAAGGGGTAAGTTAGAATAACGGGCCGTGGCCATAGACGTTACAATATTGATGCTTGACAAAGGCTGCATTGAGCAGCTGAAACATTGCACTGTTTACTGCACTGATGGGAGAATAAATCCACTTTTCTGACGACATCTGTTTGGAGTGCTGCCTCTCTTTTCTACTTCTTGTTTGGACATTGTGGGATTTAAAAGTCAGATCCCTAGAGGTTGGCACCCATCTGGGCCCTGGAGGCTTCTTTTATTCTGCTGTGCTGCTTACACGCTCACTTTCCATATATATGGACAGTGACGTCAGTGGCTACTGATTGAGCGGAATCCCCGTTGCCAATAATCTGGCAATCTTAGAGGAAACCCCTGAGGTCACTGTCCATATATGGACAGTGACGTCAGTGGTTACTCCTTGAGTGGAATCCCTGTTGCCGACTCTGGTCGGGGATTCCGCTCCAGGAGGAGCCCCTGATGTTTGTCTATGGAGATGACATGGCTGTGTGCTTGATTTTATTCCCCTGTTTTGAATAGGTGTGACTGAAATACCTGATCTCAATAATTAGGAGGGTTGTCTACATACTTTTGGCCATATAGTGTTTATAGAAGGCACATGCAAGTCTTGTCAGAAGTGTCTCTATCAGGTGCTCGTCCCTTTGAATTGCTTTTCCCACAGTCATGAAAGAGAAGTAAGTGGGATAACATTATGTGTAATGCGGTAAGAAGTGGCAGAATGCGATGTGAAAAGCATAAATTAAAACCTATCGTGTTTTATACTGCAAATAAAGGCGGCTTTATATCTTATATTGCATGACAGCCAATGACAAAGAACTGTTCCAGGCTCCCTTAATTGCATAAGGAGAATGCACCGTTGTCTATAAAACCTCCTCTTACAGGCGGCTTGTCTGTGCGCTTTCTTTAATTCACCTGTCCTTGCTCTGTCATTCCCATTATTGTCTGCCTGTCACATTCCGTTATAGAAAAGCCCACATTTCCCCGCCGCAGTACAAAAACACAACTTACTGCTCAACAACAGACGCCGCAAGATTAGTTGTTTGTTATTATCAGCCTTTATTTGGAAAGTGCCTAGTTTTTCTTTAAAAATGTACTACAGTAACACATGGGGCTGGTGACACGGTATGAAACCATAAGTGGCGACACAATACGAGCTACGGGATTTTCTGAGAATTTATAGTCTGGAAAGGAGCCATTGATCTCCCGCAACTTATCTGCTGAAGCAAATCTAAGCATAGGTAAAACGGGCATCAACCCGGATGTGTATGGAGAAAAAATAAAAGGGGTCAAAAACTCTTTGCCTGTTGATGACCTCAGTGCGAATGGGCTAGTTAGATGCTGATATCTTCTGCTCCTTGGCAGAACTTTGCCTTTCAGTCTAACGTTCATCTGGTATTTGGTAATGACCATGACTCCACCAGTCATTCCTGAGACTCTTCGGATCATTTTAAACCTACGTTTAGGCTGTGCCAAACTTGTTATGCCACCATCCAGGTCCACAAAGCCAACCTAATGTCCTGTGCTCCTGGGCATCAGCACTTCTTGGCTTTTTATTGCCTGTTCTTTGTCAACTTTGGTCCTGGTTCAGAACCTCTGACTACATCTCCCAATTTAGTTCCTGTTGGCCTCCTGGGTCCCACTCACATTCTAGTTTAACTTCTGGTTCTGATTCAGAACAGATATGTTTCACTATCCAGGTCCCCAAAACCAACCTGATGACCTCTGCTTTTGAGTATCAGCAATTCTTGCCTATACATGAAGGTTCTTCTGCTTATTGCCCCACTGCTGTGATGTCCACCCTGGTTCAGAATCTTTTTCACTCTGCTGTTGTCTCCTGGTTCTGGTTTATCTTCAGGTTTCATCCTCTGGCTATGTCTCCTTATTTTGTTCCTATTGGCTTACTGGGTCCCATTCCTGTTCTGGTTGAACTTCTGGTTCCTCTAGAACTTTGCTTTACACTCCATCATTAATCTGGTTCTTGGTATCAACTATGGCTACATTCAGGGACTTTACTTGTTTCTAGCCGTCATTCCTTTGTCACTTGTGAAACTCCTCAAAAATTTGAACCTCAGTTTAGTCTTCCCCAATCTGGTTACTGCAGAAATTGTAAATTATTTAGGTCCAGAAACCCCCCTGGTGCCCTCAACACTTCTAGTCTATCATTGCCTGTTCTTCTGCATTCTGTCCTACTATTGTGATGTCCACTCTGGTCCTGGTTAAGAATCTTCTTCAAACTCCTGTTCTGTCTCCTAGCACTGATTTGTCTTCCGATATCAACCTCTGGCTTTGCCTTCGGATTTGGTATCTCTTGGCTTCCTGGGTCCCATTCCTGTTTTGGTTGAACTTCTGGACTTTCTTTGAATGTTCTTCTGCGTTTTTCCCTACTGTAATGTCCACTTTGGCCCAGAATCTTCATTACTCGCCTGTTACGTCAACTGGCTTTGGTTTGTTTTCTGGTTTCTGATTTGTTACTTTTTGGCCTCCTGACTCCAGAATTTTGCTTTCCAGCCCTTCTTAGTCGCAACAGCTTTGTTTTTGAGTTGTGAGAACCAGTGCTGGACTCACATCTACAGAGGAACTGTATCATTAACAAGCAAGGGGGAGAGGTATAAAGCCGAGGATCATAAAAAAGGCGTGGGGGTGATGAACACCCAACCTTTCTTTCTCTGGTGGAAAATCGCAGCATCATATTAGGGGGTCCAGTCTGATCTTTACTATGGGGGCCTCTCTCATCTATGTACGCCACTAGAGGGAGCTCCATTTTAAATTTTACTATGGTGCTTCCGGGACTATTTCATGTGATCTACTGATACAGAGTTGTAAGAAAACAGATCCTGAATTGTTTAGGTTTCCTCACCAGACCATATACATAGTTTTGGATGGGTCTGGCCGGAATGAGATAATTTCACACATTCATGCCTTTTTTTCATCTTTATCTGTGGGGTGCAGACATTCCAGGAGGTCTATAGAAACAGACACAATTTAATACTTTGGCCATAAACCTGATACCTCATGTTGGTTTCTAGCTGCCATACCGCGTATGTTTTTTTAACATTGTTCTGGGGGAGATAGCCACATAATGACCCATGACATGTCTAAGCAGATAGAATTCTCAGCCCGGGGAGGAAAATGGGGACCCATGAATCCAACTTATGGTCATTTTAAAAGGTGACGGTTTTAAGTAAGGGGTTTGTTTTTCTTCCTATGCACCAAAAATAAATAAATTTGAGAGACATTGAACTAGAACTATGACCCACACATACAAAAAATGTTTTTCTTTCTCTGCTATTATCATCTCTGGATAGAAATTCAATCTTTCACTGGTGACCCTATCGTGATTATACTACAAAGAAACCTCTCCACCACTATCATCAAATGTCTCTCCATGCAATTCCTCTTTGTTCTCTTCCCAACATCCAGTAGTCCCTTCATCAAAGAGCAATTCCATTCCAGTTTGTATTCTTATTCATAGGGAGCAGTATTATACTATATTCTTGTATATAGGGGGCAGTATTGTAGTTATATTCTTGTATATAGGGGGCAGTATTATAGTAGTTATATTCTTGTATATAGGGGCAGTATTATAGTAGTTATATTCTTGTATATAGGAGCAGTATTACAGTAGTTATATTCTTGTACATAGGAGGCAGTATTATAGTACTTATATTCTTGTATATAGGGGGCAGTATTATAGTAGTTATATTCTTGTATATAGGGGCAGTATTATAGTAGTTATATTCTTGTATATAGGAGCAGTATTATAGTAGTTATATTCTTGTACATAGGAGGCAGTATTATAGTAGTTATATTCTTGTATATAGGAGGCAGTATTATAGTAGTTATAGTAGTTATATTCTTGTATATAGGGGGCAGTATTATAGTAGTTATATTCTTGTATATAGTAGCAGCATTATAGTAGTTATATTCTTGTATATAGGAGCAGTATTATAGTAGTTATATTCTTGTATATAGGGGCAGTATTATAGTAGTTATATTCCTGTATATAGGAGCAGTATTATAGTAGTTATATTCTTGTATATAGGAGCAGTATTATAGTAGTTATATTCTTGTACATAGGAGCAGTATTATAGTAGTTATATTCTTGTATATAGGGGGCAGTATTATAGTAGTTATATTCTTGTATATAGGGGTCAGTATTATAGTAGTTATATTCTTGTATATAGGAGCAGTATTATAGTAGTTATATTCTTATATATAGGGGCAGTATTATAGTAGTTATATTCTCGTACATAGGGGCAGTATTATAGTAGTTATATTCTTGTATATAGGAGCAGTATTATAGTAGTTATATTCTTATATATAGGGGCAGTATTATAGTAGTTATATTCTCGTACATAGGGACAGTATTATAGTAGTTATATTCTTGTATATAGGGGGCAGTATTGCAGTTATATTCTTGTATATAGGAGGCAGTATTATAGCAGTTATATTCTTGTATATAGGGGCAGTATTATAGTAGTTATATTCTTGTACATAGGGGACAGTATTATAGTAGTTATATTCTTGTACATAGGGGACAGTATTATTGTAGTTATATTCTTGTATATAGGGGCAGTATTATAGTAGTTATATTCTTGTATATAGGGAGCAGTATTATAGTAGTTATATTCTTGTATATAAGAGCAGTATTATAGTAGTTATATTCTTGTATATAGGAGCAGTATTATAGTAGTTATATTCTTGTACATAGGGGCAGTATTATAGTAGTTATATTCTCGTACATAGGGACAGTATTATAGTAGTTATATTCTTGTATATAGGGGGCAGTATTGCAGTTATATTCTTGTATATAGGAGGCAGTATTATAGCAGTTATATTCTTGTATATAGGGGCAGTATTATAGTAGTTATATTCTTGTACATAGGGGACAGTATTATAGTAGTTATATTCTTGTACATAGGGGACAGTATTATTGTAGTTATATTCTTGTATATAGGGGCAGTATTATAGTAGTTATATTCTTGTATATAGGGAGCAGTATTATAGTAGTTATATTCTTGTATATAAGAGCAGTATTATAGTAGTTATATTCTTGTATATAGGAGCAGTATTATAGTAGTTATATTCTTGTACATAGGAGCAGTATTATAGTAGTTATATTCTTGTATATAGGGGCAGTATTATAGTAGTTATATTTTTGTATATAGGGCCAGTATTATAGTAGTTATATTCTTGTATATAGGGGGTAGTATTATAGTAGTTATATTTGTGTTCATTTGGGGCATTATTATGGTAGTAACATTCTAGAAGTGAAAACAGATATACGCAGAAGATATTTTACTTAGTATGTAAGAACAATGGCTGAATAGTCAAGAAAAGTGCTAACAAGGTTGTTAGTGGACTTAATTTAGGTATAAACCCTTGAGATGTTGTGATTTGTGGCTACTTTAAGGCTTTCGTTTTAATTTATATAGCCACTCAATTCTGTAGATTAAGGTGAAGGTTCACATACACCCCGGGGCTCCAGCAAGATGGATGGACAGACAAGCAGAACCAATGTTTGACTTGTAAGCAATAGATTCATATCTGTATTTTGGCCAAGAGTCATAAATGTCCGTCATCAGCGTATCTTAGGAATGTCTAGCTGTATATTTTCTTTATCAAGATATTGAAAATGATTTCCATTACCCTTAAGGGCAAACAAGAACAAAGTATTCAATACAATGTAGTGGACCCTTAAGTCTTACCATGCATGTCACATTACGATTGGTGGTTGTTTTTCTTTGATCCCATGTTTCTACTTTCTACTTCTTTATCGTTATATATAATGTAAGTATGTATTTTTCATATATTTCAAGAACCATGGGTGCTGTAATGGTGGCCATCAGCGACATACATGGAAGCAAAGTGGCCCTATAGCAAATATCATACTGAGGCCCCCGTCATGGTGCCAGAAAACCCCCTTCCTGCACTTTCTATTACTTGGGCCAGCTCCTCAATAAAGGGGTTTAGACCACCCAGGGCTGAACCCCTCTGTCACTTACTCCCCATAGCAGCCGCATGGTCTGCCCCTATGGTATGTACCCATTTGGTGGCCATAATGGTGGTTGACCAGTTGACCAAGAAATAGTATGAGTCCATGTGCAAGGCACTGTCAAGTGCATGGACCCCCTAAGGTCCCTTCAGGTCAGTTTTATGGGCTCATAGTATATCAACGTAAGGTGTACGTCACCACATTCTCCACTAGGTAATGGTTTCTAGGGGAGAATACCTCCGCAATACAGCATGCAACCATTTTTCATTGTGCATTATCACTGAATTCATGTGTAGGGATACCGGGATAGAGTATGAGTCCATCGGAGGCCATTGGCGCAGTATTACCTGGATCCGTAATATGGTTTTGTACATGAGGCTTAACTCACGGTCTTATATTTATTACCTGTAAAAGAAGAATGTTCTTTAAGTACTGATAATGAATTTCTGGGAACCTACAGAAAATTCAAGCAATGCGGCACAATAAAGGGTTCAGATTTATTACAGAACCCTGCTGAGAGCTTTGAACGTCAACAAGAAGATCTTAAAAGCCATTTGCCCTTTCCGGACAGATCATAGGATAATACAAGTGGCATTGATAGGTCTGGTAGGTTGGTTAGTGCCCAATATAGTCATTGAGTCATCCTAGTCCAGATAGACCAGACACCGGTATCTGCAGGATATCTTCATTGCATTTTAACGAGGAACCTAAGTTCTGGTTTTCTTGAACTCTTCGGGTCACCTCTGACCTTCTGGTTGCCTTCGACTGCTCTATTATATGACTATTTCCCGATGCTGCAGGAGCTGGGGCTCATTACTTGGGGAAGCGTAGAAGGTGGAAAACACTTGTAAAAAGTGATTTGTAGCATATGCTTGTAAAAGTGAGTGCACCTTTTAGTCTTGTGTTTAGGACACTTGAACAATTTGTATTGGTCTTAGGATGGAGGTCTGTTTATAAGGCTCGTACAAATGTTTGCATTATAGTCACTCAATGTGCTTTTAACCCCCCTCCTTATAGTCTCCTAACAGTTTCCATCTGCCCTCGTTGCTATAAAGGAGGCTTCTGATAGGAAAAGTTTAAGGAAAACAGCTGCTATGGATATTGGGAGGAAGTATTACTGGAGACTATCCTATGGGCTGGTTGACGGGATACAATCGAGCTACAGATATGTTCCTCAGAGACGTTACTGTTGGAACTCGATGACCATACTCTAGGACTAGATCCGGAGACTGGGACACTTGACGTGAAGTTTTACCCCAATTTTTTTTTAACATTGAGACGTTACATTACTAATTACAATAGGAGACCAGTGACATAACTCAGAGTCCCTGGAATCACGGAATTATGATGGAGAAACACAATGTTCTACCAGGTTACCTTATTCTAGTCATTTTGGGGTTTTCGGCTCATGAGCGCCCACCATTGACATCCGCTATAATGTCAGAAGATGGTTAAAGATATTAATTAAATATTAGATATTAGTTAAAGGTGAACCATCACTTGCCTGTGAGTTAAAGGGCTTTTTCCATAAATTACATTTATCAACTTTCCACAGCCCCACCTACCACAAGAACGTTTGCCCACGAGACCCGTGTGTGAATGGAGCAGCACTGTTGGAGATAGCCGAGTACAGAGCTTGGCTATCTCTGGCAGTTACATAGAAAGTAAATGAAGTGGTGCCTAAACATACGCAGTACCGCTCCATCCACATAGTGGACTCGGGGATTTTTTTTCTTGTAATCATGGTGTTCCTGACTCTGACCTTGATTTTGACCTTGTTACTGCATTCTGCTCCTGTCTTGCTCCTTTAGACAGGTTGACCGGTACCTGTATTTCTGCTCCTTGTTTTTGCCCCTTGTCCGTTCTCTGATTACGTCCTTGTCTCTTCCACTGGCTTGTTGTATCATGACTGCTCTCCTGACTCGTCCTGCCACCAATCGGTGACTACCCTAGGTAATTGCAATATCGGAAGCCAACTAGGAAAGTCCATACCTCCTTGCAGGGGTTTAGGATGAACGGGGAGATTCCTAAGTTTCCACACCTTAGATTAGCCATTGCCAAACCGATTGCGGCTCAGCGGATCCACTTCTCTGGTAAGGAACCTAACACTGTCCATAAAGAGTTAGATTTCTCACTGATCTTCTGATGGAAGAGAGTTGGTGGATACTATCTCATGGACTAGTTGCAATGCTCAATTCATCCGTAATAGGCAATAGTGCTGGAATCTTAAAAAAATTATGACGCAAATACAGTTGACACCGGGACAGCAACGGCCGCCCGGGCAACGGGACACTGCCCGGAATCCAGGACTGTTCCACTGAATCTGGGGCGGTTGGGAGGGCCCCAGCATACAGTATCACACATGATAGGATTAGATAAAGGGCTACAGCAGACAGTATCACACATGATAGGCTAAGACACAAGACCCCCAGGAGACAGTATCAGGCTTAGATACGGGGCCCCAGCGGACAGTATCATCCAGGGAAGTAATTAAGAAAGACTGGGCCTCATAGCAAACTTTTGACTGGACCCCCCCCTCCCCTGGGCGCCACACACAGCCCCCCTATAGTGCCCCCCAGTAGATAGTGCCCCATGTAGATAGTGCCATACAGCCCCCTGTAGATTCTGCCATACAGCCCCCTGTAGATTCTGCCATACAGACCCCTATAGATTGTGCCATACAGCCCCCCTGTAGATTGTGCCATACAGCCCCCTATAGACAGTGCTATAAAGCCCCCCTGTAGATAGTCACACACCCCTTGTAGATAGTGCCACCTTTCCGCCCCCTGTAGAATATGCCAGCCTCCTCCCTTGCCGACAGTGCCATACAGCCCCCCTTGTAGATAGTGCCCCCCACCTCCCCCTTGTAGATAGTGCCCCCCTGTAGATAGTACCATACAGGCCCCCTGTAGATTCTGCCATGTTTTTCTGATCCTGCCTTTTAAGAAATGTAGCCAATTAACTAAATACCATGTCGTCTATCATAAAAATATTTAATATTGCAATTACGCAAACTCCGCCCACTTTTAATATTATAATCATAAGCTGCAAATGGCCAAAAAGACGTAGCGTAATATGATGTAGTGTGGATTACAAATAAGGACAAGCCCAGATATAAGTAAAGGCAAAAAGTCCATTTGTGCTTTTTATGGATTATCCCTTGTGTGTGCTTAACATGAAGTATTACTCCCAGCGGACTGTGATCTGGGATTGTGACAAAGCTTTCTTAATTCTCGGCTACCGAGCTAAAAATGTCTAATTGTTTATTGGTCTTTTGTTACTGTACAATAACAGGAAGCTTTTGTGGCCGTCGGAGATGGGATCTTAGCGGTTCACACATTTGGCAAGACTCATTTAAAGGATGGAAGGACATTAGCTCAGCGCTACATGCATCTGGAATATTCCTTACCACAGATTGTAATGCTGCAACATTCGCTTTTGCCCAACATTAGCCACTTCTACACTTAGGAGTGGGGCAGGGCCCGGCTCCAGGTTTATGTGGGCCCTTGGGCGGCAGAGCCTTAGTGGGCCCCTTTGCGGTGCCCCTCGAGCGGCAGCAGTATAATGGCAGAAATTAGTCAGTGAATATGAAAACATTTTATTCGTAAACATTGTAAAGACGTAAAGTTTGAAAAAACACTAGTGCAAAATATTTGTAATTTTTTTGGTGTGTTTGTATTTTTTCTACAGGTTCGGTCGTTGGACTACGTCGGATTCGGGGACTACTTTGACGACGGCGTTTTTTTATTCTCTATAAAATGGTTAATGAGGGTTGTGTGGGTTTTTTTTTAATTTCAATAAAATATTTTTTCTATGTCCTTGTTTTTTTTTAAACTTTATTACTACCGCCTTAGTAATGCCCGCAGGCTGATTGATTAAAAAAAGCCGTCATCGAAGTAGTCCTCGAATCCGACGTAGTCCAATGACCGAACCTGTAAAAAAACAAACACACAAAGAAAATTTAGTAACACATGTGGTAGGCTTAGATACAGGGCCTGGTTTGATACGGTTTGTTAGACCATGTATCTAAGCTTACAACAAGGTAGGCTTAGATCCAAGGCCCCAGTAGACCGTAATCTTATACTGTATAAGATTACTGTCTGCTGGGGCCCTGTATCTAAACCTACTACGTGGTAGGCTTAGATACAGGGCCCATCAGACAGTATCATACAAGGTCATGCATCTAAGCCTACCATGTGAAAATACTTTTTTTGAAGTCTATGGGAGCTAGCGAGCAAGCTCACTATGAGTATGAGCACGCTCACTTGGTGGGCTGTACCAATCAGAATTTTATGGCATATTTTATGGCTGCTTTGTGCAGTTGTCACCCAAGCCCTCAGCTCCTAATGAAAACATTACGGGTAAACTGATTCCGACATCTTTAATGGACATATTCTAGAAGGATGAGCTGAATGGCTAGGTCTTTTGTCTTCACCAATATTACCCTATAGAGGAATTATTTACCCCGTACCTCGTTCCGTTTCCAGATTAAATTCTGTGAAATGCAATCCAATCCTTTGGGTGGTTGGTATTTCACAAAATGATTGATAGAAATTCATAAGCAAACTCGATGAACAAAAGGTGTAGGAAGCGAAGCAATGTGATTGACCCGACATGAACCTCATACCTGTTCACCTGCAAATTCATGTTGATATAGGGAGCCTGTTATTAACATACTTGACTTTATTAGAGAATATATCACAAGTCATCCAATACTTGGTAAGAGTGGCATCCCTACCATAGAGCCAGGGTACACCCACATTATGGGGCCATGTCGGAAGCTGGAGTGAACAAGCACACCTCTCCCCCTCAATATTGTAGATTTGGCGAGGCCAGGCTGATGAAGATGTGAACTGGGGTGGTGTAGGATTATTGATGGTGTGAATGGGGGGGGGGGGGTATTAATGGTGGTGTTGAAGGAGGGCGACTTAGGCTTTCGGGTATTAGGTTATGTTCACACGGCTTATTCACAGGGTGTGTTCCGACGGGCCATTTTTTTAGGCGACCGTTTTTAAAAACGTCCGCGTAAAAAAACGGCCGTGAAAAAGAAGTGCATGTCATGTTTTTGGAGCAGTTTTTCATAGACTCTATAGAAAAACAGCTCCAAAAACGGCCGGAAAATACGCTGCGAGTGGCTTTTGTGTGTGCACATACCCTTATGGTGATCCGGACTCCAAGGCCCGAATGCAAAATCAGGAACAGGACCCCGTCCTACTATGTTCTGTTATTATTTTTTAGCTGACGTTGCTGTGTGAGGTTTGTTTTTTATTGTGTATGGTGTATTTTCTTTTGGTATAATTTTTTAGTATTACTTTTCAATTTTATTGTTGTATTACAATGTATTAGAATGCCTCAATGCATTACGGCCAGGCAACTGATACGGCATACCTCAATATGCCATCAGAGTTATTATTTTTGGGCAACCTTAGGGACCTTTGTCCCTTAAAACTGTCGATCGGGGGGTCCCCTTCCCATGGGGTGTCGCGATCGCTATTGATCAGGGCAGCACAAATGTTACACATCCGGGAATAACGTTTTCTCCGATCTCTTGTTAATCACAGCACCATAAGTGTAGGTGCCAAAGGGTTAAAAAAAAGTGTGTTGGAATAAAATCCTAATTTACATATGTCGTTTTTTGATGATATCTTTCATGTGATATCATGGGAGGTAAGGTTCTGTTCACAATACCGTCAGAGTCGCAGTAGGCAGATACATCAGATTTGAAGGGAGGAATAACGGCAATATTTCTCCCGTCAAATTCACGGACACTACAGAACAAATTGTCGTTTGACAAATCCTACATTGCATGAGAACAGAGTGTGAACAGAGCCTTAGGCCAATTCACGTGAATTTTGATGCAGAATCCCGGCAGAAATCTGTGTGAAATCCAGCCACAACCCACGTCCTATTGATTCCAATGGAAAATCACTTCTTGATGTGGTTTCCGCGTAGCCATGTGCGGATTTGCGCTGTGCACTTAGCCTTAGCGTGCATCATATCATACTCGCGCAAAACACATATAAAATACATGTATATTGCCGGTTCGCTCCTCCGTGCGTTCTGCATGTGTTTGTAAACACGTTGATGGGAATACAGCCCCTCTTGTTTTTCTTCCCCCGGATTTTTCTGCACATAAAAGCCGATCAAGCGCTGGAGCATTCAGTTTTATGGTGAAATTTAGGACGTGATTTTAATGTTAGTGGAAAATGCGAGCGCAAATGAAAAATGGCCCCTGACACCGGCTTTATGGAGTGAGATGTAAAGGTCATTACACAGGTTCAATATACGCACTCACTAGACAAATTCTACACTTACACTTTAAAAGCGCAGACGTGGGAACGACAAACAACGCTGCCGACCATTCCAGATCTCTCTTATTTTACAGAGTATTTCTTTAAATGTAACCCACTTAAAGGGAACCTGTCACATTTTATTACACCATGACGCTGAACTAGAGGGTGTAATCACACCCAGTGCCAATCAGGGGATAAAAAATAGCTTGGGCCGTCCTCAGGGCCGACCATATATTGGATGATGTTCTGTGTGGTACCTTCTTTCGACATCCCTGACAAAGATATACTGTCATACAGTGCACAAAAAAATATATCAAACGTTACCTAAATAACAATGCTTTACAGTGCCACCACCCCTATACAGTGTAAATATAATATACTGTATGTTGCCTAAGTAGCTGTGCCACAATATGACTAAGAAAATACTGCCATACAGTGCTCAAGTACTGCCTTACAGTGCTCAAATACCGCCATACAGTGCTCAAATACCGCCATAGAGTGCTCAAATACTGTCATACGGAGCTAAAATACTGCCATACAGAGCTAAAATAACAGCACCATACAATGCTCAAGTAACAGCTGCATACGGTGCTCAAATACTGCCATACAGTGTTTAAATACTGCCATACTGTGCTCAATCAACAACTCCATTCAGTGCTCAAATAATACAGCTATGCAGTGCTCAAATAACAGCTCCATATAGTGCTCAAATAGCAGCTCCATACAGTGTTCAAATAGCTCCATACACTGCTCAAATTCCACCATACACTGCTCAATTAAAAGCTCCAAACAGTGCTCAAATACCGCCATACGGTGCTCAAATAAAAGCTCTATACAGTACTCAAATACTGCCATACAGTGCTCAAATAACAGCTCCATACAGTGCTCAAATTCCGCCATACAGTGCTCAATTAAAAGCTCCAAACAGTGCTCAAATACCCACATACAGTGCTTAAATAAAAGCTCTATACAGTACTCAAATACTGCCATACAGTGCTCAAATAACAGCTCCATACTGGAAGTAATCTAATAACAGTGCTATACAATGTCTAAATAACACTGCTTCACAATTAATATTAAGATATATGGTGGTCACAAGCCTCGGGTATCAGGTCATCTGAGGCACCCCCTTTAGCAGGGACTGCTAAAGAGCCCTGTCCACACCCCTAAGGCCGGCACTGCCCCTTCTCTCTGTGACCCTCTCAGACATTCAGCACAGCCCACAGGAGTCATATGACACACTACCTTACAGCCCCACCTTTTAAAGGAAGGGTGTTGCGGAAAAAAAAAATTCTATATCAAGTTGCTTTTAGTGTTTTAGTAAAAAATGTTTTATTTATTTGTGTGTTTGTGTTTTACTTTTTTTTATTTTTTCACTTTTTCTTGTCTATGGGGGCTGCCATTTTTTTTCCATCTCTGTATGTGTCGATTTACGACACATACAGAGATGGAATACGGCACATACATCCCCATAGAGAATGCGAACGGGAGCCGTTCCATTCACTATGCTGTACGCCATCTGTGTGGGAACGGCGCATGCGCCGCTCCCACACATTCCAAATGGAAGGTCTTCAGCTGAGCGACATCCGGCGCCATTTTCTTGTGGACCGGAAGCCGCGGCCGGACAGTAAGATGACTACTTCCGGTTGCGGCTTCCGGACATGTGTTCAGAAACGAGCAGACAGAGTGGACGGACTGGAGGGAGCGGCGCGGCAGGAGCAGGATATTTGTGTATGTTCGTATGTGATTACCACTGTATGTAAGCCCACTACACTGTGTATTCGCTCCAAAAATGGCGACACACAGTGTAGGAGGTTTGACCGTTCAATCCCCTCCTTTCTCCTGGCACTAGCCAGGATAAAGGAGGGGGGATTCTGTGAGCTCACTAGAGCGAGTGTGTTTTCTAAAATTTTGCAGCATAAAGCAATGTGGTTGCTTTACCACATGCCAATGCTGCAATTTTGGGAATTGCTCCCTCTAGTGACCAGCACAGGGAAATGTTATAAATTGGAATCTAATTTATAATATTTCCTGACTCGTGAAAAAATTAAAAAAATTAGAACAATGTCTAATCATGTATACACTAACTGTTTAACTAAAAAAAAATAAAAAAAAATTCTAGCAACACATTCCCTTTAAGAAACAGTGGAAGCCTTTAGGGGTCAAGGATGGGACTAACTTTTCCTATCTCCCTAATGGGCTCCATAGTGGGCCATATTTTTAGCACATTTGTGACCACTATTTCAGCTTTGATGGAACATTGTACGGATAACAATAATTAATTATAATGGGATTCCCCCCCAAAAAAAATTACTTTATTTTACCCCCTGGTTGATACTATTGTATGTTACAACTATTGACCCAATATTTCCCAAGTGAGGCCGCTCGGGTCCCCCTTCCATAAGCGTGAGAGGAAAGCTGCTTTCATATTAATAGCCGCTATGTAATACTACATTTCCCCTGCAGTGGCCGCTGTTTGCCTGTGGTGCCAGGATCACCAATGCGACTCCAGTCTGAAAGACACAACACCTTTAAGGGGTTTAAATATTTAAACAGATAGTATGAGAGCGAACCAACAAATACAAGTACCTAGTAGTCCAGACTACTCTGTGGAGTGGTAGCCACTGCCGCTCTCTGCTATGCCAGTATTCAATAGCGCTAGTAACTTGTATCAACACAGACCACCAACTTGTCTTTTGTATATTGGGGGAAATCCAGAGTATGGAGATCTGGTGTTGTCACCCTCTAGATTCAGTCTCTGTTGCTAAGTAACGGCCAAGTCTGCAAGATGGTATAAATTATTCCTTCAGGAGATCTAAAGGATTCCCTAGAAAAATACCCTATTAGGACATTCTGAGTTATTAGAGGGGGGTCCCTCATTCATAAGCTCCATCTGATATCCAGAGTGAAGAGCAGCTACAAAGAGCGTCTCCTGCTCTGGAGGACCTGGGACTGTAATTTTAATGGGCACCATGCAATGCCTCGTTTCCCCTGTGGTGGCGTTGCAGTTGAACACTTGCAGTCAGGTTCCTCCACAGATTATAACTGATTTCTGTGGGACACTTAGTTATTTATGTAGCACCAATATATTATTCTTTTTTAATTGCTTAAAAATTTTTTTTTTGTTAGGAGGGTCCGCTGATGTTTAGTTGATCACAATGATCAGCTGTAATCTGTGAGGGAACCTGGCAACAAGTATTTAGTTTCCCTGTAGCACAGCCACAGGAGAAATTAAGTATTACACAATTTCCATTGAAATTAATGGACTGTCCATGAAATACATGGACATGCTGGGTCCTCCACAGCAAGAAACTCTCTTGGTAGTCGTTTTTCAGTCTGAATAATGGATGAAGACACAAATTAGGACCCCCTTGCATTAACTTAGGATTCCTTAATAGAATATTTGACCATAGCTTTTCTAAACCACCATCCCCTGCTGTGAAAATGTAAAAAATTTGATGTGACATGCTCACCATTACAGCTCCCACAGAGGTTGTCACACAGCTTTTCCAGGCTCCTGAACTGCAATTCTCTCTAGTTATATGGTGAGACATCCTGCCAGTCCCATACTGCGCACAATTACAAAAGTTTACCCTTTAGGACTTTAGAAAAACTATTGAAGCTATAATGGTGGCCATCTTGGTTGCCATCCAAATCTCCGACAGAAGGTAGCGACGTATCCCATTGTATAGGCATACAGAGGGATAAGTCGCCAAAACTCTCTGGGCACAGCTCTACTTGAAGCGCTCTGGCCGGGCAAGTCCTTGGTCTCACTGTACATATATGAATAGGGGCTTTAAACTACGGAGTCCCCGGCCAGTGTATCAGCAACTGGGATTAGGCGGAAATTCCGCTCCTGGAGGAGCCCCAGATGTCACTGTCCATATATAGACAGTGATGTCAAGGCTTCCCCAGCCAGAGTGTTGCCGATTCACTGGCTGGAGACACCGTAGTTAAAAGCCCCTGTCCATATATGGACAGTGACATCAGGGACTTCCCCAAGGCCAGAATCCCAGGGCCGATAGTCACCTAATGCTCTTCTTGGGAACTTCGGCCATAGAGAAGCAACCCGAGGTACAGGTTAACCGTATACCTCTGATGGATGCCATACAGTGACATCTGTCACACATAGGCTCCCATGTTAAAAAAAAAATTTTTTGTGGTATCCCTTGGGATGTCATAGCGTAGTCTACAATGTTATTCCATCCTCCAAAAAAAGGTATATCAGCCCGACGGAGGCCTAAAGGACACTTTTTTTTGCCTCCCTTGGGCTAATTGAGCCCTATGAAGATTCCCGACATACACACAAAGCATAGAGCTAAAACGCAATGTGAACCAGGCCTAAGAAACATCTAAATATCCTTTTTATCCACTTGAGGACAGTCCATGACTTGATGGGATTTGTTTCTATAGTTTGTAAACTCAGTGTAATCCATTAGTGCATTGTTTATGGCACATGGCACATAGTTGTCATCTGTATGGTCATGTCTTGCCTTCTACCTGGTATGCCGCTTCCTGTGCCAGGTTATAATCTCAGGGTGAAATACTGCAAGCAGCTGTCACATCTGCAGACACTTGCCATGCTGGCCGTCCAGTGCCTCGGCTGTTACTTGGGAGGAAGGAGCTGCCTGTAATTTAGTGCCAAAAATAAATAAGGAATATATGCGGCCTGACACCTTTTATTGCCACAACAAACAGCTGCAGTGTTTAGACCGTCTTCCTGTCGCAAACACCTGGAGACATACAAGGATGGGGGGTGGGGGGTGGGCAATGTATCTTGTTTTTCCTTCCGTTAACCCTTACCACTCATAGCACTCCACTGGTAATTGTTTTATATGTTAAAGGGGATGTAGGAGAGGAAACCGTGCCACTCTTGTCCTTAGGCTTGCAGATTGGCCACAATTAAATGAATAAAGCTTAGATGCAATACCAAACATAGCCTATAGACAAGAGTGGCGCTGTTGCTGGGAAAGCATAGCAAGCATACCGATCAACACAGAATGTATTTACATGGAGGTCAATGGGATGATGGGTGTCATCCATTGCATCAAATTTTTCTATCTTTTGTCTATTCATAGCAACACGATTTATGGGTGTCTGCCACCTTGTCCCCACTATGCCCACCCCAGACAAACTTTTATCATTGCACTGGCTGCAGTATTATTTATGTCCTGTATGATGATATTATTTGTGCACTGTATGGCACTTTAAGATGTTCACTGTATGCCAGAATATAGGAATTTTATCTCAGTATTATGTGAACACTGTATGGCTCTGTTATTTGACGCTGTATGGTGTTATTATTTGGGTATGATAGGATACTATTTGGTCTTAACTGTATGGCATGTAAGCACTGTATGTCAGCTGTATGTGAACACTATAGGGCTCTGTTATTGGGCACTGTATGGTGGTATTATTTGGGTACAATATGATACTGTTTGGTGTTCACTCTATGGCATGTAAGCACTGTATGTGAGTATTATGTGAACACTCTAGGGCTCGGTTGTTTGACACTGTATGGTGCTATTATTTGGGTACAATATGATACTGTTTGGTGTTCACTCTATGGCATGTAAGCACTGTATGTCAGCTGTATGTGAACACTATAGGGCTCGGTTGTTTGACACTGTATGGTGCTATTATTTGGGTACAATATGATACTGTTTGGTGTTCACTCTATGGCATGTAAGCACTGTATGTCAGCATTATGTGAACACTCTAGGGCTCGGTTGTTTGACACTGTATGGTGCTATTATTTGGGTACAATATGATACTGTTTGGTGTTCACTGTAGGGCATGTAAGCACTGTATGTGAGTATTATGTGAACACTGTAGGGCTCTGTTATTGGGCACTGTATGGTGGTATTATTTGGGTATGATATGATACTGTTTGGTCTTCACTGTATGGCATGTAAGTACTATATGTCAGCATTATGTGACCACTCTAGGGCTCTGTTAATGGGCACTGTATGGTGGTATTATTTGGGTATGATATGATACTGTTTGGTCTTCACTGTATGGCATGTAAGTACTATATGTCAGCATTATGTGAACACTATAGGGCTCTGTTATTGGGCACTGTATGGTGGTATTATTTGCGTATGATATGATACTGTTTGTTGTTCACTGTAGGGCATGTAAGCACTGTATGTGAGCGAAAAAAATTACTAAAATGATATGGTAAAACATGGAATTTTTCTATAAAAATGGTGTTGAAGTAAGACATTATGGAGAACAGCTCATGTATGGCTGTGGTACAGAAAGGGTTAACCACTACAAAGCTGAATCAGGCAGGATTTTGCAGTGGCCAGGAGCATGGGTTTAGGCAACTGAAGCAGAAAAAATACCCTTTAAACAGGCCTGTATTCTCCAGTGGGCTAGCAAAGGCTTGTCTGATTCTATTAAGTGCTGCAGACAACAGACCTGCAGGTTAAACACTTGCATTGAGTTCTATTAATGTGAATATTTAACATTCTCCATTTATTTTTCGTAGTTCCAGCAGTTGTGTTTTAATCTCCTTGGCCTCCAGCAGCAAGAATTAATGTATAGGCCCCTCAATACACTTAAAGGGAAACTGCCATTTTTTTTCCCCTTCCCCTAAAAGGTATAGGTTAAAGATCCTGATGTGTAATGAAAGCCCAGTCTGTGCAGGATCGGTGACTCAGAGTCATGGACAGATCTGTATTTGATTTCATAGAAGGTACTGGGTGTCACAGGAGGGAAAAAACATAAACATCTCCCGATTCAAAGGGGATGTGTAATTGTTGCATCATGCATGAAAGGTATTTTTAATCCGCTACCATTGGATAATGCATGGATGTCGACAGCCATGATCAGTGACTCCAGCTTAGCTGCGTTGTCAGTTGGAGCCCGGTGTAGTCTGAAATCCACTGCCAATCTCATCAGAGGCTTAGGATACTGTGTTGTCTCTACTCCATGCTTTACATTGCAGCTCTGCTTTTTTAAATTGGCTTCTGTCTATAAGCACAAGCCCATCACAAGCTCACAATGAGTCAGTGCATGGAGAGCTGATTTCATATTTTCAGATCTATCTATCTATCTATCTATCTATCTATCTATCTATCTATCTATCTATCTATCTATCTATCTATCTATCTATCTATCTCATATCTATCTATCTATCTCATATCTATCTATCTATCTCCTATCTATCTATCTATCTATCTATCTATCTATCTATCTATCTATCTATCTATCTATCTATCTATCTATCTATCTATCTATCTATCTATCTCATATCTATCTATCTATCTATCTATCTATCTATCTATCTATCTATCTATCTATCTATCTATCTATCTATCTATCTATCTATCTATCTCATATCTATCTATCTATCTATCCCACATCTATCGCTCTATCTATCTCATATCTATCTATCTATCTATCCCACATCTATCTATCTATCTCATATCTATCTATCTATCTATCTATCTATCTATCTATCTATCTATCTATCTATCTATCTATCTATCTATCTATCTATCTATCTATCTATCTCATATCTATCTATCTCATATCTATCTATCTATCTATCTATCTATCTATCTATCTATCTATCTATCTATCTATCTATCTATCTATCTATCTATCTATCTATCTATCTATCTATCTCATATCTATCTATCTATCTCATATCTATCTATCTCATATCTATCTATCTATCTATCTATCTATCTATCTATCTATCTATCTATCTATCTATCTATCTATCTATCTATCTATCTATCTATCTATCTATCTATCTATCACATATCTATCTACCTATCTACCTATCTCATATCTATCTATCTATCTATCATCTATCTATCTATCTATCTATCTATCTATCTATCTATCTATCTATCTATCTATCTATCTATCTATCTATCTATCTATCTATCTATCTATCTATCTATCTATCATCTATCTAATCTATCTATTTTTTTAGGACAGCACTGGAGATGATTAACCCACTGGACACCAGGTATTTATCCCTTAGACCACAAGGGATTTTACAATTAACCCCTTTACTGGAACATTATATTGTGTATTACGTGGGCATTGTTCGGTAGTATTACTTGGACACTGTATGAGAGTATTATGTAGGTATAAAATGGCGGTATTATTTAGACACTGAATGGAAACAATATATGGACATTGTATGTGACTATTATATTGCACTGTATGGCAGTATTTTGGTATAATATATCAAGTGCATATAAAATATATTGGGTATTTAAAGAGTCTGCTACGTGGAAGCAAATCGTTACGTTTTCACATGTAGACATTTTTTTCCTCTAGAGATAAAATTGTCGGTCATTAGTAGGTCTCCTGAGAAAGCAGTGTCCTGGATTGAGCTCATCGTGGAGGAGCAGAACAGTGCAGAAGGGGCGTAATGTTTCGCTCCATTATACGAAGCGACACTATGGCTGGCATCGTTATTAAAGGTGTACAGGAAGGGTTAAAGAGGATCTGGGAAAGCTCCTGACGTGTCTGTTTTAGTTAACACTTGAACTCCCTATGAAATACTAATTCTGGAACTTCCTTTCTTAGAAATCTAGTGCCGTCCCTCTGTTATTACTCCTGGAAATGCATAAATAAGCTGACAACTGAGCATCACCAGTCCCCTTGTAAACAGAACATGATTGGACAGTGTCAGAGTATAAAAAGACATTCTCCATTGACAAGGGGAATAGTAACACCCAGTTGCCAATGTATTCACGCATTGCCAGGAAGAGTAACAGAGGGTCGGCACAATATAACTAAAATAGACATATCAGGAGAGCTGACAAGCAGGAACAGGGGCAGCTACAGTACTTCATTGTTAGGACCCCACCCAACAACACCACATATCTCAGCTTCCTGGATTCCTATGAGTGTGACATGGGGGATATTATTTTATACAATAATAATAGAACAAATAATCATAACATTACTTCACCGCTATGCATCTAATCAGCCAATCAGGACTTTGCGGAGCTTCCTTGTTAAATATTGACTCCATCTAGCGCTCCATTGTATCAAGTGTTTTAACATCAGACACGTAACCTCCATTCTCCGTCTCTTCTGGGTGTTGCCCTGATTGAAACATAATCACTCGACAGCTGGAAAAAGGTGCAGTCCTATCAATGAATTATGACTCTCACTATCCTCTTTATATCGGGTGACGTGCCCTGCCCATAGGCTGTTTATACACATCAATAACCGCTTCAGAGTGGAGCAACTCCACGCTAATAATTTAGAATGATATTTGTGATCGGCTATTTGTACTCTACGTGGATAAGAATTTTTTTAATACCATTTAATCTCACTATTCGCCTAGTTTGTGTCATGCAACTTCTGTGTCATCATGGTAAGAAGAGTGAAAGGATTTTAAAGGGCAACTCCACCCAAATATACGTAAGACCATACTTTCCGACTCTTCCAGAATGTCAGTAAAAAGGGGAGACCTCCTGGACTCCCAGGAGTGGAGGCAAATCTCCCGGGTTCCCCTTTTCGTCATTACATATTCACCTCTTCCCGATCCTGCAGCCCTCTTCACTCCCGGCAGCCGGCAGCGATGTCTGCAGTGGCATCGGGGAGTGAAGAGGGCTGCAGTATCGGGGAGAGGTAAGAATCTACTGGTCTGAATTCTCTATTTAGGGTTCCGGTCGAGAGTCTAGTTTGGGGTCTTAATATTTTTAGGAAGTTGGGGTCTGGGTTTTGTGTTGTTTAGGAGGTCTGTATTAGGTTAGCGGTGTCATGAAGGGGGTCGTAAGGACTATAAGTCATTTAAATGAAGTCGTTTGGGGGTCCATATAAAGATGGACGGGGCAGAAGGAAGCAATTTGCTGCTTTGCCCGATACTTCAGAATCTCCCTGATGTGCCTTCTCGAAAGTTGCCAAGCATTCATAATACCTAGGGATGGTTGGTGAATGGCTCTGGGCAAAAAATATGGTGGAGGCCACTATCCCACCTCTGGGACCTGACATTACCCCCTATCTGAGCCATATACAGGAGCATTGGCTGTGTCCACCGTCCACAAGTCTAGGTTACCCCCCAAAAAAGCCATCATGTATCCCCTTCCGACCTGGGACCTGACCTGCCTGTGACTTTACACATGTCAGGAATGATGACATCATAATATCGCTCCGGTCTTCTTGGAAAAAGGGTGCAT
This sequence comes from Rhinoderma darwinii, assembly GCF_050947455.1. Lineage (NCBI taxonomy): Eukaryota > Metazoa > Chordata > Amphibia > Anura > Rhinodermatidae > Rhinoderma > Rhinoderma darwinii. The sequence goes on from NC_134699.1 coordinate 57,269,515, forward strand.
GGTGGGCCGCAGATTAAAATTGGAGATCTCGTACCTGCCAGATTTCTAGTTCTTCCGATCTTTTTGAGAAAACCAGCTTGGGAAGGCACCATAGGTCTCCATGGTGGTGAATGCCCTTTGTGCCCTCCCGGCCCTGTAATGCCTCCATTTATTTGTTCGATTATGTTGTAATTTACCTATTTGGTCCATTTAAAGGGTATGTACCACCTTTAAAGGATGAGCTGCAATACCAGATATGACCTGTGGATAAAAGTCGGAGTTGTTCCTGGGAAAAATAGACACTTTTTCTAATCCTGGACAACTTTTGATCATATTCATCTAATGTTGCATGTTCATACAGCAATGCTACTCTTTAGTCTATTAATGGGGTTGTATGAGATTAGAAAGATCTAGAAACAGCGCCACTCTTTTCCATGGGTTGTGTATGGTATTGCAGCACACACAGTCCATGGAAAGGAGTGACACTGTTTCTGGAAGAAATCGGCAATGTTTTTTTAATGTCATACAACTCTCTTTTTGAATTAAAAGGTACCTAGAGGTTGTCACAGCCCCGCCCCTTGCTACCTATATGTCAGCATTGTAATGTACTATCATTTAAGACCTGGATTTGTAACAATATACACCGATCAGCCATTACATTAAGACCACTGACGGGTGAAGTGAATGATGAACTGGTTATGATGGCGTCTGACAATGGGTGGGATATATTAAGCAGTGAGTGATCAGACAGGTCTTAAGGTTGATGTTGGAAGCAGGAAAAATGGGCAAGTATAAGGATCTGAGTGACTGTGACAAGGGCCAGATTGTAATGTCTAGATGACTTGGTCAGAGCATCTCCATATGGCCGGTCTTGTGGGGTGTCCCGGTATTCAGCGGTTAGTACCGACCAAAGTGGTCCAAGGAAGGATAACCAGTGAATCGGCCACGGGGTAATGGGCACCCTGGCTTATTGATGCCCATGGGAAAGGAAGGCTAGCCGTCTGGTCCGATCCCACAGAAGAGCTACTGTAGAACAAATTGCTGAAAAAGTTACTGCTGTCTATGATAGAAAGGTATCAGGACACGCAGAGCATCACAGCTTGCTGTATATGGGGTTGTGCAGCCGCATATCGGTCAGAGTGCCCATGCTGACCCCCGTCCACCACCGAAAGTGGCTACATTGGGCACATGAGCATCAGAACTCGGACATGGAGTAATGGAAGAAGGTGCCTGGTCTGATCAATGATGTTTTACATCATGTGGACAGCCGGGTGCGCGTGCGCCGCTGCCTGGGGAAGAGATGGCACGAGAATGCATTATGGGAAGAAGGTGGCGGCGGAGGCAGAGTGATGATCTGGGCAATGTCCTGCTGAGAAACTTTGGGTCTTGGCATTCATGTGGATGCTACTTTGACACGTACCACTTACCTAAACATTGCTTCAGACTAGTACACCCCGTCATGGTAACGGTATGCTCTAACGGCAGTGCCCTCTTTCTGTGCCCCGCCACACTGCAAAAACAGTTCAGGAATGGTTTGAGGGACATGACAAAGAGTTAAAGGTGATGACTTGTCTCCAAATTCCCCAGATCTCAAGCCGATCGATCATCTGTGGGATGTGCAGGAAAAAGTCTGATCCATGGAGGCCGCACCGCACAACTTACCGAACCTAAAGGATCTGCTGGTAACATCTTCATGCCAGATACCCCAGGAACCTTCAGAGATCTTGTGAAGTCCATGCCTCGACGGGTCAGAGCTGCTTTGGGTGCACAAGGCGGGTGATTTCAACGTTATGTCTGAATGGTGTAAAGTTTAAAAGTCAACTCCACCCAAAAAATTTGCCTAAACTTGGTAAAATATTTCCATTGGGATCCCACTGATTTCGGCAAAATGGACCTTCTACGATCTCACCGGTGGTGGCTGTAAGATGTTCTTCCCACGTCTTAAGTGGGGATTTTTTCTGTCCAATCTTTTTGTTTCCTCCAGAGATAAGAGATCTGTCTGGCAGCCGGTTATTTCTACTGCCCTATTAAAATATCAAGCACGTTCCATGGAGCAATGCCGCATATTATTGAGGGAATTGGGTCTCCTATCTTTTGGTGGAGCAATCCTCCACCCATCATCATCAACTATATGACCTGCTTAACTCTTAGATTTCCTGCTGATCCAAGATTCATTCCTTGATTCATCAACCCCTTATGTACATACCAAATATGCTTTGTGTTTCCATTCCTCACCAGATCTCTGCTTGCTGTCAGTGAATAGGAACATTGTTGTTGGCTGGAAACCCATACGGACCTAACACTTCTCACAGCTGAGAGTTTGTTGCAATTTTATCCAGGGAAAATAATCCTCTGTGAACTAAACAGTCTAGACTACAGACTTCACCTGCACTGATACATTGTAGCAAACTACCAGTACAGGAAAGAGGTTTGTGTTGCTGGTGCATTCATCTCACAAAGGATTGTCTAGAGTAAATACATTGCATCAAACTCTCAGCTATAATACCAGTTCTTAACCTTTGGATTTAACCCCTTAAGGACCAGGCCTATTTTGGCCTTAATGACCAATTTTTTGTATTTCCTCCCCGCCTTCCAAGAGTCATAACTTCTTTCTTTTTATGTCGACATAGTCATATGAAGGCTTTTTTATTTGCGGGATGAGTTGTATTTTTAATTGCACAATTTTTGGGTGTATATATTTTATTGCTTAACTTTTTTTTTTTTTTCACGGAATGATTAAAAAAAAAAAAAACAGCTATTCCAGCATTGTTTTTCGCGTTTCATATTGATGTCGTTCGCTATGCGGTGTAAATAACATGTTTCCTTTATTCTGCGGGTTTGTACGATTACGACGATACCACATATGTATACGTTTTTCATGTTTTACTACTTTTACACATTTAAAATACTTTTAAACAGAAATAATTTTTTGGAACGCCGCATTCCAAGAGCCGTAACTTTTTATTTAGTCCGTCGATGTAGCTATGTGTGGGCTTGTTTTTTGTGGGACAAGATGTAGTTTTTATTGGTTTCATTTTGGAGTACATGGGACTTATTGATTAACTTTTATTTTATTTTTTGGTGTGGGGGGTGACAAAAAAAATTATGTTTGCCGTTGTTTTTGTGTTTTTTTTGCACAGCGTTCACCCGGCGGTTTAATTAATGTGTTAACTTTATTACTCGGGTCGTTACGATTGCAGCGATACCATATATGTGTATGTTTGTAAATCAAACCACTTTTTATGGGAAAAAGTGGTTTGATTTTCATTTTTACTGTAATCTTTTTTTTTTCTAATAAACTTTATTTAACTGTTATACTTTTTTTTTTTCCCCGCTAGGCACTTTACAATGCCATCTTCTGATCGCTTATATAATGTTTTGGTATACTTATACCAAAGCATTCTTGCCTGTCAGTGTAAAATTGACAGGCAATCTATTAGGCCCTGCCTCCGGCACGGTTAATAGGCATATAGCCAAGGCAGGCCTGTGGGCCTTTGTTTGGCCCCCAGGTGCCATTAAAACCCGTCGGCAATCGCATTTGCGTGCCGCCGATCGGTTACAGACCTCCCTGTCAAACCACTTAAATGCAGCGGTCGCTATTGACGGCGGCATTTAAGGGGTTGAACGGCAGGGATTGGAGGTTTCTCCAATCCTAGCCATTGCAGCGGGAGCCTGGCTGTCATTCACAGCCAGGCTCCCGCAGTGATTACACGGGCACAGCTTCTATGCCCGCATGATTACAAACACGTACATGCATGGCGGAATGTGCGAATGGCTGCATTTCTATGCCGTGCCTGTGCATGATTATGCTCCAAGGGGTTAAAGCAAATGTTTATATTCACTGACAGCAAGCAGAGATCTTGAAAATGGTGAGACATTAAAATACAGGGTATATTTTGGCTGGCTGTGCAGGCTGTGGAACACTATACAGCCCCTATATTTTTGCTGATGAAAGATATACATACCATAGAGTCTGCTATGTGGCTCTTGTGGAAAGGGGCCCAGAGTTAGGCCCATCCTATTTACTATTGGGTGTCGAGACCCTCTTACAAAGGAACTGCATTGTAAGCATACAAGTGGGTGGACAATGGATCATGAAGGGGTAAACAAACACCATGCCCTTCTGTCCCGTGTGGCACAACCCAGGACCATAGAAGCGGGCCCAGTTTGACTTTTGCTACAGGCCTTTTCTCATATTTGTGCACCACTGCTGCTGATCTCACTAAGGGGTGAATTTTTGAGGTGGGGCACATTTGTGTTTCACTACCCCCCCATTATAATACAATGCATCCAGGCTGACGTTCTATATCATTGTTCCACAGAGGGGTCAGGAAGACGAAGAGTTAAAAAGAGCTCCGCGGGCAGGTCTGCATCCTGCATTGATCAGTCAATTCCCAGTGCAGCCCCGGCATTGCATTTCATTAGATTTCACATCTCTGTCTTCCATTAACTCTTCTGGTTTCATGGTATCCAGCGGCTTTATTAAACCTGGAGCTTTCCAGCTGCTGAACTAATGGGCAGCGCCTGGCATGTGCATGATACGTGGTCGGATTGGTGACACGGTGCTGCCTGTTTGTTCCCGGGCTTTACTGGTAGAAGAACAAAGGTTCATGAACATTTATGGGTAACACTTACATCATTGCCAATTGCTCAGGTTATTTGGCTCTATGGGCCTGCGGGTAACCGGCAAAGCAAAAATTGCCAACATAACCAGGCCGCTATGCTTGAGGACCCACAGGTGCCCTGCCATAGAACAACAGCCCTATAGGCAGAGGTGTAATCTGAAGCTCCTGTGCGCCAATGCAAAAAAAAATTGCCATTTATAATACTGGTCTTATGTGGCAGGAGGACCGTTGGGTCCCCTCAGTACGACTGCTACCACTGCACCCCTACAGAATTGCCTCTGCCCAGTGGCATACATAAAAGAGAGAGGGACCCATAGCAAAGATCAAAATGTGCCCCCCATTATTTTTTCACCCATGCCCTTTTCATGACACAAGGGCCCATTCCCTTGTTTGCTAACAATGCCGTTCCTCTGGAGAAGGGAGTCCTGCACTGGTTCTCGCTACCCAGTAGCAAAGAGGATGGGACTAACCAGAGCTGGGCCCCCTCTCTCCATGGGCCCCATAGCAGCTGCATTGTCGGCCTCTATGGTATATACGCCCTTTCCGCTGCCTAAAGGTGGGCATTGGAGCAGAGGTGTCACTGGAAGCCCATGGGACCTGTCGCAAAATATGTACCAGGGACCCCCAGCTGTTCTAGGTCTTTGGGCCCCTAACTGTAACTGCATGACTGTAACCTGATGTCATCACATATGGTGGAACATGATGTCATCACATATGGTGGAAGATGATGTCATCACATATGGTGGAACGTGATGTCATCACATATGGTGGAACGTGATGTCATCACATATGGTCGAACGTGATGTCATCACATATTGTGGAACATGATGTCATCACATATGGTGGAACATGATGTCATCACATATGGTGGAACATGATGTCATAGCTGGATAGGTGGTGCCCAGAGGATTAATCTACGCCTCTGCTCGTATGTCATTTCCATAGAACTAGTGTTATGTGTAAACCCACTCTGGTGGTACCTATTCAATGTTGAAATGCCACCACCACTACTTTCACCCCCTGCATCAGGGGGAGATCGCTGCCGGTCCACAGTGCTGGGGTAATTTCAGGTGTGGGAGGGGCAGATGTGAAATTGTCCGAAAAAAAAAAAATATATAAATATATTACCACGTATAATAACTATATTTATATATATTTTTTGATATATTATCATATATACTTATAGTTTTTCTGATGCGTGCCAGGCATATCCCAGTCCTGGTGCCAGTGGCCTGCAGGTGGCCACGTTGTGTTTGCTTCTTATGGATTTTGAATATTTTATTTTGCCTTGGAGCTAATTTGACTAATAAAATTTAGAGAAGGTCCACCTTTGGAGACACTTCTTAAAGAGCTCCTACTATAAAATGTCTTCAGTTAGTACATTAGGAATTGCAATATAAGCAATTTTCTTATATACTGTTATTACCTGCGGAGTAGAGCTCACCAGCTCTTTACAACAATCCGTCTAATTTCTCCATTTACGGAACACCGCTGCACCGCTTGTTCAATGCATTCGAAATAAAGAATTAATCAACTTTCCAAATGGATTTGCTTAAAAAATTCCTACTGCTTTGTGTCTATAGCTCTTATGCAGATCTATGTGTCTCCATAGCGACAGACTACAAAGACATTTTGTGTAGTCTGATTCTGCAGTCATGTGTAACTTCACCAACTTCTTCCACTTCTTCAACTCCTACTATGTGTAGGTTATAAGTCAGAGGGAGTGGAGTAGAACATGACTGAAGGAGAAGCATATCTGCGGGCAGCTGCCACTAGGGGTAGTTACCAGGTATATTTTTATTCCGCTCCCATTGACTCCAATGAAAGACGTATAAATCAAAATGAAGTGAGCTCCTCCTAGTGGTGACTGTAGGCAGCCGGAATTTATCTTTCAGGGTATCTTTAGCTCTCTATAAGAAAATTGGAGCTCTGACCCCTATGAAAACATATTGTGACACTTTGCCAGTGGCGGCGCTATTGTTTATGAGGAATACTCTACTGGCTATGGCGGTGCTATTAATATAAGCAGTCTGGCTGTCATTATATGGAGGTTATTTGTATACTGTATAGGTGTATTACCTATTTGCACTGAATGGCAGCGTTATTTTTGTACTGTATAGTGGCACTCGTTATGAGTACAGTATGGCGGCATAGTCTATGTGCACTGTACGGCGACATTTTTCACTTTTTATGGGCACGGACTGTGACAATAAAGTGCACTTGCATCTATTTGTATACGTAACCACGCCCGTAAACCCTTGATAAAATCCCGCCCCTGGTCCCTATAGATAAGGCACTATATGCCATCATGTTAAACCACGTCCTATAAGAATACATTGAAGCAAACTTTTGCTGTGGCGCAATCTGATTCTCAGTCACGTTCCATCATAGTCGCACTGCTTTTATTGGCCAGGTGTCATATAGTACAATCAAGTTTTTGGATCATTAATATTTTTTTATTACGTCTATAGCCAGCATCAAATTCCCTTCCAGCAGGCGGGGAGTTAAAATCTTGCCTTTTTTCATGGCTCTTGAGAAGGGGATTACCAACCCTCCTCTCTTCCTAAGCTGCTAGCCAAAAATCAGGTGAGAGAACCTGGAGAGGTTTGGTAGGACTATTCTTCATGATCCAAGTACCCGAGAGGGGTGGTAGTAGTGGAGGGAGGGAGGAGGCTTATGACCCAAGGCCTCCAGAATATGAATGTTCAGCTCACATGTGACCTGTAGACTGACCGTCTGATTGTAATCTCACGAAAGGAGACCTCGGCCCCTCCAGGCTTCTTGACCTTCATGCTCCCTTTCCAAACCCCATTATTCAGCATTGGTGCTGAGTAAATAAACGATACAATGATTACAAGTTGGCTCCATGTCTTCAGACTCCGTCTATGAAGACCTTCCCCCATTCCAAGCAATGGTCACATAGTCTTCTCCAACTCTTCTGATTCTTGTACCTACACACAAAGATGGTTGTGTCCTTATTGTAGGACACATTAGAGGAGGTTATCATCTAATACCAGCTATAGTGGTCCCAATAATGACCCATGTACCATAGAGAAATAATCTGTCCTCGTAAATCATCATTATTAGCTGGATAATCTTTCTACAGTATCTATCTATCTAATATCTATCTATCTATCTATCTATCTATCTATCTATCTATCTATCTATCTATCTATCTATCTATCTATCTATCTATCTCATATCTATCTATCTAATATCTATCTATCTATCTATCTATCTATCTACCTATCTAATATCTATCTATCTATCTATCTATCTATCTATCTATCTATCTATCTATCTATCTATCTATCTATCTATCTATCTATCTATCTATCTATCTATCTCATATCTATCTATCTCATATCTATCTATCTATCTCATATCTATCTATCTCATATCTATCTATCTATCTCATATCTATCTATCTCATATCTATCTATCTATCTATCTCTCTCATATCTATCTATCTATCTATCTATCTATCTATCTATCTATCTATCTATCTATCTATCTATCTATCTATCTATCTATCTATCTATCTATCTATCTCATATCTATCTTTCTCATATCTATCTATCTCATATCTATCTATCTCATATCTATCTATCTACCTACCTCATATTTATCTACCTCATATCTATCTATCTATCTATCTACCTCATATCTATCTATCTATCTATCTATCTATCTATCTATCTATCTATCTATCTATCTATCTCATATCTATCTATCTATCTATCTATCTCATATCTATCTATCTACCTCATATCTATCTATCTACCTCATATCTATCTATCTATCTCATATCTATCTATCTCATATCTATCTATCTCATATCTATCTATCTCATATCTATCTATCTATCTATCTATCTATCTATCTATCTATCTATCTATCTGTGCTTTCTTTCTTTTCTTTCTTTCTTTCTCTATATTTGATATCTATGTGTCTGTACCAACACTTATCTCATCAGTCTCCCATCTCTTAAGTTGGCCATACACTAAGGACTTTAGATGGCCACTTTCTGAACGACTTGTCGGTCTCTAAAGGTTCTCATTCTGGAGTACAACACCATAAGTTTAAACAACAAATCGCCAATTGATCTGTGGCCTGGTCTGGGCTTTTATTGATAGGATGCAAATTTACCATTTGGCATGAATGACTATACAAGATTGCACCCGACACCGACCGGAAAAAAAATCCAACATGGCAGATCAACTTTTCCACAGATATCTGCCTTTTTGGTCATCCAAAATCTGTAGTGTATGGTCAACTTTAGATCCCAACCTCATCTTCCTGTGTCCTCTATCTAAATGAAGCAAGTTGGCTTTATAATTAGCAAAGGAAACATAAAGAGAAACCTATAATATATAAGTAGACAGGTGGCCAACAAAAGCACCCCACCCCCACCCCCCCTTCCTCTATATATTTTGCTTTCCATAAACTGCTGTAGGAAAAGGTTTGACCCACTCATGTTTTCTCAAATTAATCCTGACACACAAACTCCTCTCTGGAATCCCGTCTTAAGTCTGGTTGGAGAAATTGGAACGGTTAGGAGATTTAAACATAATTAAAGGCAGCGTCTTAAACTTCGTCTTGTCTGGACCATTTAAATAAGAAGGCGAAGCAAAAACTCCCTACCAGCAGCCACTAGAAGAAGAAGCCCAAAGCTACGACTGGTGACGATCGACGGCAACTTGTATTCTAGGGACCAGGGTGTCAATGTGGACGTGAACAACTCATAGACATAATTGCTCCAATTCTACACTGGATCCTAAAAGTGACTTGTAAGATAAACACGACCTGGGCCTGTGTCACATCCGTCTTGGAAGGGATTCGTCTTCAAGCCACTATGGTTTTTGCAAAGTTCACAAACATCCAATTTAGCTCGACAGTAATCAAATCATTTGGAGCCATCTAAGTGATCCCATGCATGCGAATTAATATGTGAAAATTTGTCTTTCCTATTCACAAGGACAAGGCCAGCTTTGTATGTGAGCTGAGCTTAATCAACTTGACCACCCTTTCCTTTAGAAAAAAAAATTAAAATTCTTGTCAAATTACTACCCCTTACCTATCTCCCTATTTTTTTTCTGTCACCATAATTACAAAAAATATATATAAAAATAGGAATTATTATTATTAAAATAATAATATAAATGATATAATGAAATCAAAATAAAATATATTGAAAATAAAAGAATAAAAAATATTGTATAATTAATAATAATAATATAATAATAATAATAATAATAATAATTATGGTGGTCATAACAATATTATAATAATTTAGCTATTATTTAAATTATAATTTTTTATAATTATTAAATACTTGTATTTATTTCAGCCACCCAAAAAATTATAAAAAAATAATATATATATATATATATAGATTTATATATATATAATATATTTCATGTCTGCACAAATTTTATTTTTAAATTCTAATTCCTCAGTAGTAGCGCATGAATTGTATTTTTTTTTTAATTATTATTACTTAAAATGACAAAAAAACTTCTATATTCATGCGTCCTTTAGTGTTTTATCTGCTTATGTTATACATTAACACACAGAAAAGAAAAAAAAAAGTTATCCCATAGGAATATTTGTTTGAAATAAAAATTGGATGTACTGCCTAGAAACAATAAAAAGAGATGATATTTTATTATTATATATTTATTCCGTTGGTTTTTACATTTACATGGCATGGCACAGCTGGTAACACGCCCACTTTTGTATTAATGTTATGTAAAATTTCTGTTGCAAAAAATATAAAATAAATATATTTAAAAAAAATATAAAATATTCAAATTTTATAAATAATATATCATTTTTTATTTTCTGTAATATTTTTTCCGCACAATTGCATCCACACATTCCCTTCGGAGGCCAACATTCGCTTTATTATTTTAAATACAGAAGGAAATAGTGGTTTACTAGGAGAATTGTCATGCCTATATGGTTAACCTGTCCATCCTACTCTGTGAAAAAAAGATAGATTTTTTTCATGCTTTAAAAATTTATTTAATTATTACTATTTTATAAATATTATTTGGCGCCATGTTTGGACCTGACTTTTTAATGCATGCAATTTTAAAACTAAAAATCCAAAAATAAAATGATGCCAATCTATTGGGAAGCAGGAACTGCTTATTATTGAAAGCTATAATTGTAAAATTAAAAAAATAAATAAATTAAGTGAAAAAAGTTATGCAATGCTACATTTGATTATTTTTTAATAACTAAGGCCACGGCAGTATATTGGTCAGTATTTGAAATCCAAAACCAGGAGTGGATGCAAAAGAAGTAAGAGTTAAAAATCTTACCATTATACTTTTCCTCTAAGTTTGGACTTCAAATACTGATTTTTTTAAATCCTGACCAAAACACTCTCATGTGACCTTAATTTTTCTTTAAATTTATAAGTAACATTTAGAATATAAAAATTCCACTGATATCTGCAAAAGCCATAATCCCTGCTGTGCAAAGGGCTAAACACAATCTCCAAAGAAACGCTGTAGACGTGTCCGCAAACGTTCACTAAGTTCTATCAGAGCCCGGTCAACATCTTAACAAATATCTAAAAAGAGATAAATCTGTTTCGTAAAAAACTAAAAAAAAACTAAAACAAAAAAAAAACAACAAATGCTTGAATAATTGTCACAGACGGGATTTGTGCACAGACACACGTCAAATCTCATTTTTTTTTTAAAAATAACACCACACACCACTTGTTTGGTCACAAATTAGATTTTATTGCATTTGATTACACTGGAATGCAGCCTTCAGGAGGCAAAAGTCTAAAAAAAAAACATAAAAAAAAATAAATCAATAGACATTCTCTATCCCAGTAATAGATTCTTTTGGAGAGAGGCAGTTTGACAATGAAAGTGTTAAATGGCTGATATTTTATCCTCCAATATTCGGCATGTACATGTGATGTTTAGGTATATGTGCTATTTTACTGCTCGCCCATCTACACTGTGAACGGCCTGTCACTTACTCGCTTGCATCAAAGACTTCTATGCATTAAACTGGGTGGGAAAGATATGTAAAAAAATAACTTTAAATATCCATGACATCTATAAATAAGCCTTGAATCCAGGGAGCACAGACTTGGGAATAAGGGAATCTATAAATCTGGGGCAGATCTAACATCAGCCAAATCACAAGGTTCTTAAAAAAAAAAAAAAAAAAATTATATAGTAGTATAATCTTTCCTGAGGCACGGTGATTTTTTTTTTTTTTTTTTTATTTATTTAATTTTTTTTTTTTTACATTTTTCCTGTCATTTTGCCAATTTGCTTCTGCTGAATTTGAAGAAGCACGCTACCTAACAGAAAGAAATATAGATTTCTGGACAACCCAGCCAACATGAAACTTGTGATTCAGACATTCATTTTTATTAATAATGGCAATCAATCTTTACAATAGTATGGTAGCTGTCTAAGGAGAACAAAGGATTCCCCTATACATCTCGATGTGCATTAATACAATTGTACCTTGTCCCCGGTAACGTTTCTCAATGTGCTTCCACATTAGAAACACATTTTTGTTATATGTGAACATTCCCTTTAAATGGCTACAGCCTATAGGTTATGTTATACATGACTAACTACATGTCGCTAATACTACAATGCTGGTCTTTTTGTATGTCGAAGCAGTACCAGTCAAAACATGGTCTATATGGGCTTGAAAACATGTTTTTTTCCCCAGATAATCTGTAGTCTATACGGTATAAACATTTGTATTGTCGTAATATTCATTAAAAAAAATATATATAAACAGTACGGATTTTTTTTTTAAAAATAAAAAGGGAAATTTTGTAAATTTTAAGGGCAAAAATTTGGTGTTAGACCATCATTTCCGAATTTTTTTCTTTGTATTTATTTTCAATATTTGGTTAATGAATTTGAGTAATTTCTTAAATAATTAAATATGTGTATACAAAAAGCATCAAGGATATATTTTTTTATTTTGTCAATATATTTATTCATTGGTCAGTACATAATTGTATATGTGCTTGAATAACATATAGACAATATATATCTATAGAGAAACAATTATTTATATATACATACTTATATTAGTAAATTGTATCAAAAATATTTTTCATTTAAAAAAATTCAATTTTTTGTGCTAATTTGTCTACCAAAATAAGAGAATAGAAGACAGAAGGGTGAATATTAGACCACTGGGTTCTACATAAATGTCTTAGGCGTTCTCTACATTAAAAGCAGGCAACATAATCCTTTGTCAGCAATTATTTTTAATTGGGAGGCAGTCCATAGTAAATATAAATCTAGTAAAAATATGGACCATGTGGGCAAAATGGTCAAATTCTTGAATATTGTTAGAAACAAACAGGGCAAAACTTTTGAACGTTTAAGAAAAACTTTAAAATTTTGTTAACTTATTTAAGATACTGGCTCTCGAGTAGATCAAATGAGGTCAGGATGGCCAAAAAAAAAAGACTTTAAAATCAAACACCAAGATCATATAAGCCTTAACTGGTGAGTATCTCCCTCCGATATACAATCCGAGCTGAATGGAACTAAAATAACAAATGTTTCAACACCAACCATTCAGAGTAGGTCTAAGAAACTGGCCTAACTGGAAAAAGTCATCCAAAATTAGGGTCGAGGACTTGTCTAGGCCAAAAAAAAAAACAAAACACGCAAAGTCAAACTACAATTGCGAGTCTTAATCAATGAGTTAACACTAAAATTTTTAGGTTGAGCCACCATTAATTTGTAGCTGGGAGGGAGCGCTCATGTGCAGTCGCCTCTGTGAGGCTTGAAGGAAATTGTGTGAGGTTGCTTTATTGGTGACATAGTTGGTAATTTTTACAAAGCCCTTGGTAACGTTAACTAATTTGGACTATACATCAGGTTTCTACCAAGTCAGAAACAATTTGGAAAATACAAAAAATTTGTTCAAAAAATATCAACAATTTTAACTATTTTATTTTATTTATTTTTTATATCGTTTTTATTTTATTGGGTAATACATTTGTGATATAAAATAGTATAAATCTATTATCCATGATAGATTAAAAAAAATCCAAATTATTTGACTGGTACTATATGTATATCTATGAATAAATATTACCTGTTATATATTTTTATTTTGGAGGTTAATTTGTTTACATTTTTTTCCCTAATTTAATTTGGGAATTTATAATGAATAAATATATATAAAAGAATTAACAATAGATTTTCTTTCTTTCTGTAAATATTATAATATGTAAGTTATGGTAACAATAATATAACTAAAGCAATGGTAGCAGAGCATTATTTTCCATTATAAAAATGAATATAAATTCAACACCAAAAAATTGAAAATATATATTTTGCCGTTTTAATATCAAGATAAATACGTCTTCTGCAAACATCTGATTGAAAACTCAACATTTTCAGTGAACCAGAGAAAAAAGTTTAAAATAGTCCAGAAAGTTAATTATCCGTCTGTTTATTAAACATTTCTGTCTGCACCTGGGAATAAATAATGAAATAAAAACCTCTCCAGTTACATGGACTTGTTTTGGGGCAGGTTTGAGAAGAGAATTTATTTGACTCCTGTATTAACATTTTGTATGCTGTATTGAAAAACATATAAATTTATTTTTTCCTAACATATAAAAACAAATAAATACATAAATTATTCTTAAAGAATTTTTGAAAGACGAATAGTAATTTTTTTTATATTGATTATTACATTGTTGAAATTGTGATATGTTTAATGTGTTTCAATGTAATTTTATTTTTAGCTATATGTATATGTACACACATATATATATATATATATATATATATATATATATATATATATATAAAAAAAATTAATTTATTATTATTATATTTTTTTTATTTTTATTTATTTATTTTTATTTATTTTTTTATTTATTTATTTATTTTTAAAAAAGGGCAAATCCCATAGATGTAGATTTCCCCTGAAGCTTGATAAAATCCTCTGTTTGTATTTTTATCATTGGGTCCTAGTTCCTTACAAATGCATATGATCAGACAAATAATACCAAAGTTTGGTTTTAGTGTCCTTTGTTTGATGTGTAAAGTGACTCAACATTCAATGTTCCTGTGTGAAAAAGTTAACGCCCCTCTATTTCAATCAATTCAATTAAAGGGATAACTGGGACCAGCTGTGCGAATACTTTATTAAACAATCAGTGCTGATTTGGTCCAACTCCACTACTATAACTTTCCCAAACCTTGGATCTTGAGATCCGTGAGTTTTTTTTTTTTTTTTCTGTTTTTGTGTTGTTGTTTTTTTTTGTTTTGCTGATCCTAAATAAAAAATAGTTCAGAATTTCGAAAAGTTAATAAAAAATAATAAATTAGTCAAAATATTCTGAGCTTCTAACAAGGGTTAATAAAGTCTTCCCTGAAGAGTAATCCTAATGGCAAAATTCTTGAGTGCTGTACAAAGAGGGTCATAAAAAGCCCAAGGGATATTTATGCTTAGTGGCAGGTGGGGCTAATATATACATACATATATATATATATATATATATATATATATATATATATATATATATATATATATATATATACATATATATACAGTGCTGTGGAAAAGTTTCCCCCCCCCCCCCCCCACCAGATTTCTTTTATTTTTGCTAATTTGTCACATATAAATGTTTTACAGATTATCCAACCAATTTTAATACCAGGTAAAGACAACACGAGTAAACACAAAATGCAGCTTTTAAACGATCATTTTATGTTGGATAAAGATTTACTCAAAACCGATATCCCCATATGAAAAGGTAATTGCCCCCTAAACCCAATAACTGGTTGTGCCACCGTTGGCAGTAATAACTGAAATCAAACATTTACGATAACTTGCATCAAGTCTTTTACATCACCGTGGAGCAATTTTGGCCCACTCTTATTTGCAGAATTGTTTTAATTCGGCTAAATTGGAGGGTTTTCAATTATGAACTGCCCATTTAAGGTCTTGCCACAACATCTCAATGGAATTCAAGTCAGGAGTTTCACTCGGACACTCCAAAACCTTAATTTTGTTTCTTTTGTGCCATGGACTTGCTCGTGTGCTTCGAGTCATTGTCCTGCTGCATAACCCAACTGCGCTCGAGCTTTAGGTCACGAACGGAATGGAACGGATATTCTCCTTCAGGATTTTCTGATATAGATCGGAATTCATGATTCCATCAATTATCATATCGTCCATGTCCTGCAGAAGCAAATCAGCCAAGACCATCATCATGTTTGACTGTTGGTATGATGTTTTTCCAAAAACTTCCAACTTTGACTCATCAGTCCACAGAATATTATCCCAAAATTGTTTGGGGTCATCTAGATGTTTTTTGGCAAATGTAAGACAAGCCGTTTTGGCCAGCAGCGGTTTGCGCCTTGCAACTCTCCCATGGATGACATTTTTGCCCAGTGTCTTTCTTGTTGCGGAATCGTGTACATGGACCTTAACTGAGGCAAGTGAGGCCTAGATTTTAGGCTGGTTTCTTTGTGACCTCCTAAATGAGTCGTCGATGGGCTCTTGGTGATATTTGGTAGGCCGGCCATTCCTGGGAAGGTTCATCACTGTTCCAAATGTTCTCCATTCGTGAATAATGACTCTCACTGTGGTTTGCTCGAATTCCAGACCCTCAGCAATGGCCTTGTAACCCTTTCCAGACTGGTAGTTTTCATTGACTTTGGCATCTGTATTTGAATCTCTTCAGAACGTGGCATCATGGGCTGTTTTTTTAGACCTTCTTTACATTGCCGGACAGGTTCTGTTTAAGTGATATTTATTCAACAGGTCTGGCAGTAATCAGGCCTGGGTGTGGCTAGTGAAACTTAACCCAGTTGTCAATTGAATTTGTTAAAATTGTTGATTTAGTAGCTAAGGGGCAATTACTATTTCACATCGGTGCCAGGGAGGGCTGAACTGAATTTTTCCTTCAATAAATAGAAACATCAAAAACAGAATTTTGTGTTTGCTCGGGTTATCTTTTTCTAATATTAAAAGTGTGACAAATATGCAAAAATAGAAACAAATACATTTTTACAGCACTGTGTACATATATATTCCGAGATCCTAAAGTACACTCTATTTTGTAAAATTCTCCCCCAAAAAATGACAAAAATGTCTAACAAGATTGCTCTATTTGCTGAATTTTGATTCTAATTTTTCATAAAAGCACATTGCATGTTGGATCACGTAAAAAAAACAACGAGAAAAAGCTACAATTATCGTTTTAACACTCAGAGTCATATTATAGATCAGTGCAATTTGTAAAAACTTGTAATTATGTTAATAAAAAATCGGGGGAAAAAAAGTCAACAATTTCAATGGGTGAAAACCAATTTGTGGGAAGACTCCACGTGAATTCTATTTCGTGGTGGATCCGATCGAGCAGATAATGGGTTAACTGTGTTCCCTTACAGTGTGTGAGTCTGTGTGTGGGTTTTGGCAAATGTACAAGTGAGTGCACCTACCTGCGTTGGTGACCTGTTCATCATATGTCTTTAGAACTGGCGGGAGGAAAGGCGCATTTCATAATCCTCTGATGAGCCCCTCAAAAAAATATGTAGCCCCCCAGGAATCCATCACAATGAGGTTCCCTTTCTTTGGATAATACAGAAAGTTGATGGGGGAGGGGGGATGTTCTACCACTCCATCCCCCACCTCCTCTCTTCCTGCCTCCACCATGCTGAGGAAGCTCTCATTGTTCTTGCAAATTGGTCGTAGCCATGTCCCCTCCCCTAAATCCCAGAAAAACCCACAGATTCGGTGGAAGCCCGGGGCTCCTTCCTTATGTGACCAAAACCTCATGCTCTCCCCACCCCCCCAATGCAAGTTGTCAGAAGGCCATGGTCAGTGTGGGAGCTGTCTCCTGGTCCTCCCTACCTCGGCCCTAGCATGGTGCATGCATTAAGAGGAGACATCTTCTGGGCTTGGGTGAGGTCTTGAAGATCTCCTTAAAGAGACATCCCCGGCCTTGTGCAAGTGCAAAGATGCAACTCTTTGTATCCCCTTCTTGGTGCAAGACCTCTTCGTTTGCATGGAGCACACTGGCTTGGCTGCTGCTGGTACAGATCTGCCTGTCCTGAGCTTCTGGGTAGATAGATGCTTGTCTGGGAGGGGGAAGCAGCAGCTGATCCATCCAGGCTGGGAGGGAGTGTGAGCACTGGGGAGGGGGAAAGGGCACTGGAGCAGCAGTCCTTGTCAGCCTGCCAACTCTGTAATGGAGCTTTAGTCCACGCCCCTTTTTAAGGTGGAACAGCCCCATTAGGTCTTGCGAATAAAAAAAAAAAGCTCCATCTATTGTGTTCTCCCTTAACAAAGGGACATAACATTGGCTGCCAGATAACTTGTATCCTTATCTTTCACATAAAATGCTTAAACGTACACATTGTCGCTTACGGTAAACAACAGCCACCAACCAGTGCCTACCGCATGCACTCTATATTATCCAATTATATTTCCATGCAGCCGTAAGGATTGAACACTCTAAGTGGCGCGGAAGTGCTTATTTCTCTGTAACGCTGTGACATAGATGGTAGTATACCAGGGAGAGTGTGTGCCCTCTGCTGTAGATGCCAACCCTGATGGTGAAGGGAATTTCATTTTGGATTTTTTTCATTTTCATTCAGTGACAGACATCAGTTTTTAGTATAATATATTTTAAATGATACAATTTTTCTTTTTAATATTCATACTGCGTGATTCACTCGATGCAGTGTGTACCCAACCACCATTCAAGAACCTGGGGTGACAATGGTAACAGTCTGAATTGAAGGGGTTGTACTAGAATCTGTAATTACCGATAATCATTTGATTGCTGGGACCCTAACCAATCGCGAGAACGGATGTCTCGAGCCCCCTGCACCCCCATAGCGAACGGAAGCTTGAATGGTGTGGCGGGCGCATACCTAAGGGACTGACTGAAACAGCTGTGGTCGAGCAGTGGGGGGGGGTTCGAGATCCCCGTTCTTGCAATTGGTGGAGGTCCCAGTAGTGGGGTCCCTAGCGGTCAGACAATTATCACCTATGAGACATTTCCTAAATAAGTTTGGGTCTGCTTGGCAACAGGAATCACAGCCAATGGCTTATTACGCTGGATAACCATGCTCATGTGGAGACCAGCATAGTCACCCATTAGTTTGCAGAAGCACTGGAGGTATGTGCACCACCCCAGCCGAGAGCAGGAGCTAATTTGCCATAGTAGGAAATATGGACAGCGGTTTTCTTCATTATCTCGACTGGCCAACCCTTCCTCAAAAAGCAAGCCGTCTTGGGGATCAGTTCATCACCCTGATTCTGGTCATATAGTATTAAATGCTCTACGTTGTCTAGCCGAGACCGCCAGAACTTGAGCCACTTTTGCATTGGCTCCGGCTAATAGAGAGCAGCTTTGAGTGAAGGCGTGAAGGAGGGACCCTCTATATATGCCCTAAATGAATGGGCAACCATGTAATACACAGCCAAATCGAGTACATCAGAGCAAGAGCCGCTCATTACTTTCCAGTTCTTTGGAAGATCTCATGGCGGCTCCAATTATGGAAGTATTGAGGTTCCAAGAAAGGACCCCTAACCAATCTTTGATAAGACTTTAGATGAAAATTGTCACATTTAGCTGTTTTTCCACTATAAGTTTGTACGCTGCATGGATTGGGTTCCCTTCAATTTTGTGATTAGATTTGCTGACAATTTGAAGGGGTGAGAATGAGGACGATTAGTGGCTTAGCCTAGGAATACCTATCTTCATGGTTTGGATCCCATCTGGACACCTTAAATGGTCAGATGCCTCAATCTATATTAACTCTGATTCCCATTTCTCTCATTCCCGGACCATGAAATTCCATCAGGCGGCAATTTTGGACTATTTTCATGGATATATCACATCTCCGTTTTCAGGGAACATCAGGCTCAAAATTTATAGGACTGTATTAGATCGTTCTATAGCCATATAGTCCCAGCACAGATTTTATTACTGTGCTAGGGCATAGGTGGAAGGTAGGCTGGCAGGATATGTTCCAGGGGGGTTCCAACAAGCCACTCTTCCTTGGCCAGGGTATTTAGATACAGCTATGACTATGACTCTGTGGCCTACACTTCTTCATGAGCACAACAGTGAGAAACCGCTGCCATATAGAACCACTGTGAATTGTCTTGAGATTATAACCAAAGGGCAGTCCCGCTCTGGAGGACTTAGGACGACCATGTGTTACATAGTCACACATTCATTTGAATGGGCACCATACAATACCACATTTCTCCTGCAGTGGCCGCTGCAGGAGAATGCTTGACTGACTGCCGCTTTTCTCAGCAATAACAGCTGATTGGCGGGTGTTTTAGCTGCTGAACTTGCGACGATCATCTAAATGACCAGTGTGTCCTCATTTAGATGAGGTTGTCTAGATGGGGCAACCCCTTTAAAGGGGACACTAAATGTAAAAAATAATGAAAAATTCTAGCTATATATCAGAATATTCTTTAATCTTGTTCTGTCCAATATTGCAATTTAGGAAGCATTTAAATGATCTCCCCTCTTTCCCACCGGCCTCATATTCGACCAGTTTCTGACAGGGAGGCAGCCTGCTGCAGAAAGAGCCCTCCCTTACTGCTCAGTATTTAGTAGTAAAACTCGCAAACTAAAGTCCCACCCCTCTGTTTCCCCCTAGAAGAACCTGGAGGGAACACATTGACCTCTGTTTTCTCCGCCATGTAGGTGTACAGATGACAGTGTGGTCATATGATGGATGAAGATTGAGGTGTCAGATGCCCTTCACCTATAAGATGTAAAATTGAAGGATTCCTCCCGTTTTTCACCCTTAACCCCTGCAAGGAGGTGTGGACTTTGCCGGGAGGATTTCCAGGTTGCGATCCTCAGGATAGTCCCCCAATAGTCAAACAGATCTGGGTCGGTAACAGGCAGTTGGCGTCACGTCCAGAAAGAGGTAGTAAGGTCTGAAGGTTGTTACATAGGTATTTAGATCAGAACAGGGTCAAAACACAGGGAATCCACAGGAATAATTAGAAAATCGCCAGGGAACTCAGCCAGGGTGAGACCCATTGGTTTGATTTCAGATAGATGGATGGATGGATGGATGGATAGATAGATATGAGATAGATAGATAGATAGATAGATAGATAGATAGATAGATAGATAGATAGATAGATAGATAGATAGATAGATAGATAGATAGATAGATAGATAGATAGATAGATATGAGAGATAGATAGATAGATAGATATGAGATAGATAGATAGATAGATAGATATGAGGTAGATAGATAGATAGATAGATAGATAGATAGATAGATAGATAGATAGATAGATAGATAGATAGATAGATAGATAGATAGATAGATAGATATGAGATAGATAGATAGATAGATAGATAGATAGATAGATAGATAGATAGATAGATAGATAGATAGATAGATAGATAGATAGATAGATAGATAGATAGATAGATAGATAGATAGATATGAGATAGATAGATAGATAGATAGATAGATAGATAGATAGATAGATAGATAGATATGAGATAGATAGAATTGTCCATTGTAATCAGAATATGACTTACATTTAATTAAAGCAGTTTTATTTTTACTGTCTTACATCATACGTCCCGTTGCAGGAACAATGCCCGACTTTGACAAGACGAAACGACTCCAGCAATTCATTGAGCTTTTGACGCTGAACAAAGGTTTCATTTCTGCCCTAAATGGCTGAAGCATTACATACACACAAAGTCTCAAGTGATACAGAAGCATTGTCAGGCAGTGTGTAGTGTGACCTACCCCCTAATGGTTCAGGGGGCACAAGAGGGGCATTCTCCAGACATAAGGGACTATCAGAAGGGGCTTTTCTGTACAGATCTCAGACTTCAGACATCCAGTTATTATGTCATACACTCATGTAATACATTCTACTGTGGACATGTATATAGAATACAGCTTGATCATCGCTCTATTACACCGTGCATGTCTCTTTAAATAAAGTGTGGGTTCCCTTTGGTGAGCTTAGTATAAACCAACACTTAGGGAATTGCTCTTACAGCAATTTTATAATATATATCTGCTATCTGAATTCCTCCCTTTACCTGTCCAGTCTAGCTGAGCCTATAATGCAGCCGAGACTGCCGTAAAGTAAGGAATTTAAAGCTGAATTTTTACAGATGTAGCAGAGCTGAGGCTGTCAATGCAGCGGTAATGAGTTTGTTATTTGGCACAATGTACCATGATAGTAGTTTTGCATTCGACTGTAGATAAACCTAGTGACTTGTAGCTCAGTGAGTTAACGGTACACAACAGAAACTGTTAAAATGTATGTACACCTTTAAATATCACTTTACAGCTACATATACTATCAATCTACATGAAAAGTGAAGTCGCTTTGTAAATATATTGCATTACTTATCTTGTACTGATCCTGAGTTACAGTCTGTATTTTACTCCAGAGCTGCATTCACAATTCTGCAGGTTTCAGAGCTGAAATTTCCTTGCATTTTCTGCTAGAGCTGAAATCTCTGAGTATCCCTGCTTGTTCAGTGTCTGAGCTGGTGTATTCTGGGGAGTGTAGTCATGTAGTCATCAAGCACTGTGCAGTAATCGGATAAATGGGTGATGTTAGGGGTGTGGCTTCTATACTTTCATGTTTGAGTCTCCTAAACATTCCCTGCTGGATCAGTAACTGCCCAGTGTTTGCATTCTGGTAAGTGTCGTCCTTAGGCCAGACACTTTACAGTAAACTGTCCCCTAAATTAGAGGAGCTGTTAGGGGTGTGTATGACAATATGCTTGCTGATTGTTTCCATTAACAACAAACAGAATTGTGAATGCAGCTCTGGAGTATAATACAGAATCGATACAATATCAGTAATTTAATGTATTTAGAAAAATATTCAACTTTATATAGATTATATCCATGTATGTACTTTACAATGGTGCTCAAAAGTGAATATACACTTTAAATCAGCTCTGCTACACTTGTATATTAAAGATATGAATATACAATTTCATACATCGGGGGTCAATTATAAAAATAAAGAAGTAGAATTTATGCAGAAAATGTGGGCGACATAGATCAGGGGATGCTGGGGCGCAGCCTAGGGCACAGACAGGCCTCCCCAGAGTTCAGAGTCTGGTTGGCTCCCACAAAAGGGGGAGCCAGGGTTGTAAAGGGGGTGAAGAAGCTGAAGGTTACAACCCCTTTAGATTGTAGAGAGGGATACTCACAAGGTCCCTGCTCCTCTAAAAATCTTGTGACAATCTTGCCACACAATGGCCCACATTTACTAAAACTGACTTTTAGCCCTAATGCACATGACCTTGTGTGCCGCCCTGGTCCCGTCTGTGATCACATCCGGGACCAATTCACTTTAGTGGGTGAATCGGGTCCATGAAAACTATCGGGTGCCATTCGAATGCTGTGAAAAACGGCCCGAGTGGCACTCGGTCGTATGCAAGAGGGATTAAAAGCCCTCTCTGAACACATGAGGTCCTTCCTCCGTCCCTCCCTTGCTCCACAGGTCTCTGATAGGTTACACTGACACTGCGTCATCCCAATCAGCCAATGACATTCCACAATCATTAGATGAGCTGCTCTGTGATTGGCTGATAAGAAGTATATAAAAATACTTTTCTTTTTTTATATGGTGTGCAGTTTGACAACGCGTTTTGAAGAAGGAGTGATGAGAGGCACAGTTCTTAGACACGGCTTAGGCTGGCAAATGATCGCTGACTCGCTTATTTTTTGGTGGACCGAGCCAACGGCGCTCCCCCCTGATGCAGGGCTTGGTCTGGCAATTTCAGGCCTAGTAGGCCACAACTGGCTGACTGCTTACTTTCTAGCTTGCTGTCACATGTGGGGAGGCTCCTGCCCATACCCACCACTGCTCACATGACTCCACACACGGGGAGGCTCCTACCCGTCACCCGCACCATGCTCCAGGACCCACAGACTCGGGCCCATCGTCAGTGCCTGTCGCACACTTTCCGCCCTACAACCTGCTCTCCTGCACTACCCTCCCTCTCAACAGTTCTACACTACATAACCACTAGTTCTCCTCAAAAAGAAAAAACATGTTCATCTGTTAAAGGACCCCCAATTATCAGCACGGCCCAGCACGGGGGGGGGGGGCACAACAATAGCGTATGAGTAGCAGCCCATTTTTCAAGGGGTATTCCCATCTCAGACATTTAAGGCAAATCCACGCACCTATCTCGAGATTGAAGACCATCCGACCCTGCTCGCGCCTGGCGTGGCGGCTGTTGAATCCAGGCGGAGGTCGTGTGGAGAGGGGGCCAAATTTACGTAAATAGCGTAGTTTGCTGTGCTACTCCGTTTCTATAAACTTTACGTAACTTCCATTCACATCTATTAAAGTTTACAGAAACAGAGTAGTACAGCAAACTACGCTATTTACATAAACCTGGCCACCTCTCCACATGGCCTCTGCCCGTATTCGTCAGCCAGCAGTCACCAGACCAGTTTGTTATGGGTCGGGGGATCCCTAATATCGAGATAGGTGCGGGTCCCAGAGCTAGGAGCTGCTTCTATCAGACATCAATGACATATTCTGTACATATACCATAAATGTCTGAGATGGGAATACCCCTTGAACCTGTATACCTTGGCCTAGCATCGAGGTGCCCCATAAACCCCCCTCAACAGTCAGACCCCCTAGCAGTATAATCCTCCCATAGCGCCCTTGAGCAGTCAGACTCCCACTTGCAGTACAATTCCCACCCCCATAGGGAGTCAGAGTTAGTCTACCCCAGGAGTATAATCCCCCCCCCTCCCCCCATCCAGAGCGCTGTCATCAGCCAATCATTCAGGAAGCACATAGCGGCGCACTCTCCTTCACTTCTGTGGCGGGCAGCATCAGAGGCGTGTTCCAGCATGGCCATGGCGGCGGTCATAGCAAAGATGGAGCCAGCAAAGGGGGACCGGCCCAGAACAATTTATTAGTCAGACCCGAGAGAGAGCTGCGGCAAAGAGTAAGAGCTCATTCAGATGAGCGTAAATGGTATATGTAGTCCGTGTGACGGCCATTAAAATGACGGCCTTCACATGGACTCATGTACTTCAATGGGGCTGTTCACACGACCATCGTTTCAATGGAGCATGTGAAGAATCCGTGAAAAAATATGACATGTCCTATTTTACTGTGTGTCACGCATTCCTCGATAGACTCTAGTCTATAAGGGATCCGTGACACCTCGAACCGGTGCACCTCGGATGTGAAAAACTGCAGTTTTTCACGTCCGAGGTTAGCTACGCTCGTCTGAATGTAGTCTTACGTAGATGTAAATTGTGGGTATGCTGGTGGAAGGGGCCCATACGCTCTTCTACAGGGGCCCTCAATTGTCGGTGTCCACCCCTGAGAGGGGGACGTAGGTTTCTCATCACTCGGCACGCCCTGAATATCTCTACACACCCTTAAGTCTAATGCAAAGAGCGCCTATTAGATTGTAGGTTGATTCAACATAAATGTTCTCAGTGCCGGACTCACAACTGATATTTGCATTGTTACCCTGAACCATTGTCGACTTAGTCTGTACAAACACAATGGAAGCTCAATAGGTTTTTTTCTCTATAAGGGACAAAGGTGGCATGGGGGGTATTTAAAAGCTATTAGACTAAGCAAATACAGCTGCACGTCTTGGTTGTCAACACGAAAATCTCCATTACGTTCAAGGCAATGTTTCCAGAATTGTAAGGTTGAAATTCTTCTTTTGTGCTCTATTACATTATATTTATGCACTCACGTCTGTGTTTGTGTTGATATCTTGGGTGAAGGAATAAATGAATTACTTAGTGGCAGCTCTGGACAATGTAAATAGCTGCATTCATCTCTAGGGAATACGTGAGTTGTGTCCTTGTCACCAACCCAACCACAGTGACGGGTTCAGAAGGTCGTCTTACATGGGACTCGCTAGTTATCGGCTATTGGTGGAGACATGCTCGATTGAATATATGTTTACCCTCACATCGTCATTAGTTATACCCATATCAGAAATGTCCCTGGGTAGAGTCATTGACTTCACCAATGGTCCTCAGTCATGTCATTGCATACCTCTCCTTGCAATGTCTTGGTCTCTCATTCACCTGACGAGATGTTATTAGATTTGTCCGCACCCTATAGAAAAGTGAGTTGGGGTCCATAAAATGGTCATATAGATTCGATGGAACTCATAATATTGTCCAATACATATTTTATAAAAATATTTCCCCGACGGGGGTTTATTGGATGCCCTATTATCACATTCGAGTAGCCGCAATCCAATTGGGATGAATTGTCTATGCTCAACTTTACTCCAAACAGTTTAAGGCAGCTGTATGGGATTGGGATCTGTTGCTTTGTACAGACAATAATACAAAGGCAGTCCCATGGCTGCTTGTAATAACCTGCGGGTTGTAGACCCACTGTGCTACTCAACCGGTTTGACTTCTAACCGGCTACCTCTTATGGCGTTGTCTACGCATTCCCCCCCCCCCCCCCCCGGTATTCACTCTTTTACCCCTGTATGGGGATCTGGACTTCGCTGCGGGGAGACTATCAGGTCGCTACCTCTTGAGGTTGTCCCGATGCGAGTAGTAGGTGGCCCAGTGGACCAGGAGACAACGGTGAAGTACACCGTGGGTTCAGGCACTAGCAAATTATACTGTGGCAGGCAGGTATGAATCTAAGATCACAGTTCATAGCAGGTAGCGGGTCTTCAGGCTTGCAGCAGGACACAGGTTGCCAACAGTTAGTAGGCCACAGGCTCATATCAGGTATCAGAATACAGACTGGCAGCAGGTAGCGGGATACAGATTGGTAAAAGGTAGCAGGATACGGATTGGTAGCGGGGTACAGATTGATGGCAGGTAGCAGGATAAAGTCTAGTAGCAGGTAGCGGAATACAGACTGGTAGCAGGATACGGACTGGTAGCAGGTAGCAGGATACAGACTGGAACTGTCATAGGAAAAAAATAAGTTGCACCAAAGTTGTCCAGGCATCAGGTGATCAGTAGAAAAGCGGATGCACGCTAGCTCTTTAAGAAACGGCTAGGGAGCACAGGCGCGCCCTATAGCGTGCAGAGTGGCAGCGAAGTGGAACACGGCCACAAGAGGCAGAGGGACCAGGGCGCTGGGGGAAGGTAAGAAACCCAGCTGCAGGGACGCCACAACGAACGGCACCCGCCGCCGGCATTACACTGCTATTAAGCGTGTGAAGATGAGGAGCCCAGTGTTTGGTTAGCTCTATCTTTATTGGCAAAAAATATTTCAGAAAAGGCCATGCAAGAATTGGGGTGTTATTCAGCACAAGTAAGGGCTACACGTTCCCACTCATCTTCCAGAATCTAGGTACTGTTATTCAGCAGCACAGTGCCCACAATGTATTTCCTTAAGCCCGATTGATGACATGGTAGACCTTAGGAGGTCGAAAATGTTGCCATTTTTAATGCTATGCCTGGATAGAAGTCTTTTAATTTTCGGTGCATTGAATCCCTTTCTGCTTCAGGTCAAATTTCAATGTGAAGAGAGGCTTAACTTGGGACGTCCTACCATGGCACTCCATTTACCTGGCTGGGGGTATGCCGTGGATCACTATCCCCATGCCTGCCACTGTGCTCCATCTGC
Source organism: Rhinoderma darwinii (assembly GCF_050947455.1). Lineage (NCBI taxonomy): Eukaryota > Metazoa > Chordata > Amphibia > Anura > Rhinodermatidae > Rhinoderma > Rhinoderma darwinii. The sequence continues at coordinate 57,296,745 of NC_134699.1, forward strand.
TTGACATCTTATGGAGCTGTAGTGACCCATTGCCTAGACAACATCACAGCTCCCTCCTCTGACTGTGTATGGCTCAGCCGCAATATCGAGGCCCGGCCACGGTGGGAAGATGTCATAGGTTGGAGAGCTTTCTCAGCCCTGGTGTTTTTCCTGTTGTTACCTGTGATCCTCTGTGTTTGACCCGGCTTTGTCTTGATTCCGCTTGAACCGATAATCCCTGAACGACCACTAGCCTGACCATAACCTTATCTCCCAGCACTGACTTCTGGACTTGATGTTGCCCAAGTGTTGCCAACCTGGACCTGTTGCACACACAATCTGCAATCCGACCATCTATTAAAGACTATCCTGAGGACTACGGCCTTGGATTCCTACCAGCAAAGTCCATACCTCCCTGCGTTGATCAACAGGGTATTCCTTACTCTCTGCACCACAGCTTGTTTTGCGCCAAATCAATAACGATCTTTGTCATTCATCGTCCTTGATTGCTGCCAAACTTCTACGGCGCTGGTGCATAACTCCATGTTCAAAAACGTTGCATAGAGTCACTAAAGTCTGTTCTCACTCTGCTGTGCTACTCTTCATCATTTATCTTGGGCTTAGAGTCTAATACAGCTGATAGATTTTCCTCCCGACTCCACCATAAACATGCCAGCTTTTTCAATAGGGAGAAAAGAATAACCCGCAGCCAAACCTTTCTTCCCTGGGTACAAAGGGCTAGGCATGTTGAAGTCCAACTAGCCCGATCCTTCTTTCCTTTGACATCTGATATTGGAGAGCCGATAGACCCCCATAGTCATTAGATAGTCTGTCAGTTTGGTCAACATTTATCTAATGTGTATGGGCACCTTAACTTTAGTGTCCTTCAATTGGATTAAGGTTCTCTTATACGGCTCGACGTAGGGCGAGTAAATGAGCGCCGATCAACGAGACAGCTCATTGATCGGCGCTTGTTTGCTCCTTCACAAGGACCTAGTGTAAAGGATCTGCCAGGCACTACGTCTGTGGATACTCCCAGGATTAATCAGTCGACACCTGAGGCCAGACCTCTTAGACTGACACCGGCTCCCACCAATCAGGGTGGCAGGCTCAGGAGTGGGAGAGCCTATCGCGGCCTGGTCAGTCGGAGTTAGCTCCGCCCCCTGTCCATTTATACCTGCCGTTTTCTCTTCCTCATTGCTTGTTATTCTTCTTGGATTCCTGGCCCCACTGCTGCCTTGCTCCAGCCTGCTTCTGCCGTGCTTCTGCCTTGCTTCAGTTCCCGCTTATCCTGCTTCGCTCTGCCCCTGGCTTGCTTCCTGCTCCGTGCTCTGCGTTTGTATACTCCACTACATCCTGATCCTGACTGGCTCGTTCACCACTCCGTTTCCTCACGGTGTTCCGTGGGCTACTGCCCCTTCCCTTGCTTGTTCCCTGTTTGTATCCCCTTGCACTTAGTCAGCGTAGGGACCGCCGCCAAGTTGTACCCCGTCGCCTAGGGCGGGTCGTTGCAAGTAGGCAGGGACAGGGCGGTGGGTAGATTAGGGCTCACTTGTTCCCTTCACCTCCTTCCTGCCATAACACCTAGTATGAGGACAAGCGCTCGTTACTCCGATCACTCATCCCCATACATTTCTATCATGTTGGCAACAGGTCTCCTTGTTTGCACACGGAGATGTGCTGCCGACAATGGTAATATTTTCGGCATTTAAAACCAAACAATCAGCCAATAAACGAGCGCTTGCTAGTTCATCGGCTGATCGTTGCCCTGTTTCTGTGAATGCTCGTTTGCCGATAATTGGCCAGAGTAAAAGGGCCCACACTCCCAGGAAGCCCCATAATGTCTTACCCCATGATCACTATGTTATCTTATTCAGTTACCTTATCTTTCACAGGACCATATCTTGTCTGTGGATGACATCAGAACCCACATGCCCTCATGAAAGGGCCCGATGATTTGGACTTATGTATAGTAGTATACAAAGACCTTTAGGTTGGTTGCCCAATAGGGATCACCTGAAAGCTCCATGACTCCCTTATACGATACTGAAATTCCGATCGGAATACCAATTCATATAACTCATAATTTCCTAGTAGGGTTTATGAAAATTGGTTTCTAAACCAGAAAAACCCTTTAAGAAGATCTGTCATTGAGGGTTGGTCTTGAAATATGCTATGGTCCACATGTATAAATGTTGAGATTAGGGTCCTAGACAACCATAGGCCACGTTTACAAATTATTTTGAAAGTTTTGGCAAGCTATTAAGTGACATTAAATATTTGTCCCCAAGGCGGACACATGGCAGTGAAGAATTTATTGGACAATATGAATTCTTTTAGATCTTCCTCAGAAACCTTTGGTTGCTCTTGAATGCTCCAGCCATCCGTTTCCTTTAAATGAGTATGCTTAGATTACATTTTTGGAGAAGTCATTCATGTAGGGCGCCAACAGAAGATACGGTCTTGTTCTTGGATGACTGGTCATCCATGAGGGGTTAGACTTTTCTCTAGTGTCCAGCTTTAGTAAATCAGTCTTGGTTGTTTGCATTTGGAGTTAGTAGATATATACTAAACCAGGATTTTGTTACCATCTGATAAACCCAGCCTTTGGGGCAGGCCATCTAATTGCAGTTAAAAGGGGGGAAGGGTTGAGTGAAAGCCTCTTTGTCTAGATAACCTCACTCAGCCTAAGGGCTTTCATGTAGAGAAGTCATAGTGCGATCCCCCTCTGACATTTGGATGAGTTTCGGCATTATGGCGCTGGAGTAATGAATGCATTAGTTGTTGTTGACAAATCCCTCATTACTATCAGGTTTAACTCTTTTAATACCAAAAGGAGAAGAGCCAGATCTTAATGACAAAATATAAAACAGCAGATATCAAGGAAATTGTGGGCCGAGACATGCAAAACGGCCAACTTTATGCAAAAAAGTTCTTATTTATGTATCTGTCTGTTTGCCTACTGTCACGCTGTGGGGTGTGGATGTCACGATGCGGGGTGTGGACCCACTGGGCCGTACCGCGTAGCGGGGATGGCAGCTGGCCAAACCGGAAGGTACACAGTTCAATGGTTCAGCGAGAGTACCTGAGGCAATCGTAGGCAGTGGCGAGGCGGACACGTCCAGAACCAGGCGGTGGGAAGTCGTTCGGTGAGGCGTAGCAGGGTAGCGTAGACTGTAGCACAGCACGGCAGGTAGCACAGCACGGCAATAGCACTAGGTAGCACGGAAACAGGATACGGGATACGGAATACAGGAGCAAAGTACACTGGGAGGCTGGAAGACACTGGGAGACCATAAGCAAGACGAACAACGGGAAAACTAACAACGCTCTGGCAAAGGGCTTTTTATAGCCCAGGGCATCCTGGGCCAGATTACAGTCTTTTACAAAAACGCGCGCACTGGCCCTTTAAAGCTGTGCACGCGCGGGCGCGCGCGCGCGCCGGAGACACTCGGAATCCGGAAGAGAGTGCCGGCGCCTGACTGGGGGACGACGCTGCAGGCAGGTAAGCTGTCCATGGCCATGACCGATCGACGGACAGTCGCCATAGACGTTACAGTATCCCCCCTCTTACGCCCCCTCTTCTTGGGACCAGAGCGAGAGAGAAACTTCCTCACAAGAACAGGGGCATCGATGTTCTCCTCTGGCTCCCAAGACCTCTCTTCTGGGCCGAACCCCCTCCAGTCCACCAAATAAAATGTCCTTCCTCCCACCTTCTTGGTGGCCAGAATCTCCTTTACCTCGAAAGTCCCAGATGGACCGGCAGGGACCACTGTGGAACTAGGAGTCCTGGAGTAGCAGTTCAGGACCACCGGTTTTAGCAGGGAGACGTGAAAGGAGTTAGGAATCCTGAGAGTGGAGGGGAGCCGCAGCTTGTAGGATACCGGGTTAATTTGTAGCAGGACTTCAAAGGGGCCAAGGAACCTCGGGGCAAATTTGCATGACGGCACCTTCAGCCGGATATTCCTAGAGGACAGCCAGACTTTAGTCCCTGGAAGGAACTGCGGAGGCGCCCGTCTTCTTGTGTCTGCCTTTCTCTTCATGCGGTCCACCGCCAAGAGGATAGAAGATCGGGTCTGTTGCCATATCTGTAGAAAGTCCCTGAAGGTGGAGTCGGCTGCAGGCACCTGGGACATAGTAGAAACAGGAAGAGGTATACGAGGATGTTGGCCGTAGACGATGAAAAATGGACTGGATGTGGTCGACTCACTGGTGTGGTTGTTATAGGAGAACTCTGCCCACGGGAGCAACTGCACCCAATCATCATGGCGCCTGGACACAAAGTGACGTAGGTAGTTCTCCATAATCTGGTTAACTCTCTCGACTTGCCCGTTGGACTGGGGATGATAGGCCGAAGAGAAGTCCAATTTCACACCAAGGAGCCCGCAGAGTGCTCTCCAAAACTTCGAGGTAAACTGGACACCTCTGTCCGAGACAATATGCAGGGGCAATCCGTGCAGACGGAAGATGTGCTGTATGAAGAGGTCAGCCAACCGCGTAGCAGACGGCAGAGCGGTCAACGGGATGAAGTGAGCCATCTTGGAAAATCGATCCACCACCACCCAGATCACACTGCAACTCGCAGAAGGGGGAAGATCCGTGACGAAGTCCATAGCGACATGTTGCCACGGGGCAACGGGCACAGGCAGTGGTTGGAGCAAGCCCGCAGGTCTGGAGTGAGCAACTTTATTTGCTGCACAGACTGTGCACGAGGAGACAAAGTCCATGACATCTTTGGGCAGCGTGGGCCACCAGAACTGACGGGTGATTAAATCTTGGGTCTTACGAGCACCCGCGTGACCTGCCAGCTTAGAGTTGTGACCCCAGCGAAGAATTCTTCCTCGGTCAGCCAGACGCACAAAAGTCCTACGCGGAGGAATGTCTCTGACTTGCAGGGGATTCACAGAGAAGATACAGGATGGGTCAATGATATTCTGTGGAGATTCCATGGCGTCCTCGGTTTCGAAAGATCTAGACAAGGCATCGGCCCTCACATTCTTGTCGGCGGGACGGTAGTGGAGTTCGAACCGGAACCGAGCAAAGAACAACGACCACCTGGCTTGACGAGGATTCAACCGCTGGGCCGTCTGTATGTAGGTCAAATTCTTGTGATCCGTGAAGATCAGGATAGGGTGAACCGCGCCCTCCAGTAGGTGTCTCCACTCCTGCAGAGCCAGTTTGATGGCCAGTAACTCCCGGTCCCCAATCGAGTAGTTACGCTCTGCGGAAGAAAACAGCTTGGAATGGTAACCACATACCACGGCCTTGCCTTTCGGTCTTTTCTGGAACAACAGTGCACCAGCACCCACCGAGGAGGCGTCCACCTCTAACGAAAACTGTAAGGACACGTCCGGATGGTGCAGAATGGAGGCAGATGTGAATGCTTTCTTTAAGGATTCAAATGCGGCTTCAACACTTTCTCACAGCCGCTAAGACGTTGATAGCGTGGAAATGGAGACAGACAACCCCTCCCTCCCACATCGACTTAGTAACTAGAATTAGGGAAATACGTACAATGGAGCATATGACGGCCTCTATTGACAATGAACTGGACAGGTTCAAAGTGGTGTGGGACCCGTGGGACAAGTATTGGATACAGGGAACTCAAGATTAGGTGGTAGGTGGAGCTCCGACTATCCCCCCCCCCCTCACCCCCTTAAACCCCTGTGTTTTTTCCCAGATGTTTTGTCTGTCTATTGAAAGTTACTGTCTTACTATGTGAATTGCATGGCCCTTCATGCTGCTCTAAGTTATATGTATATTTTTGAAAAATTTTCAATAAAAACACAGTTGAAACCAAATGCGGCTTCAGCCTCCGGGGTCCACAACTTGGCATTCATACCTTTCTTAGTGAGGGTGGAGATAGGTGCTGTCAAAGATGAGAAGTTGGGGATGAAGAGTCGGTAGAAGTTGGCGAATCCTAGAAAGCGTTGGATGGCCCTTTACCCTTGGGGGCGTGGCCACTCCAGGACGGCCTTTACCTTCTGGGGATCCATCTTGAGACCCTGATCTGAGATAATATAGCCCAGGAAGGATAGAGACTTCTTCTCGAACACACACTTCTCCAATTTGGCGTAAAGTCGATTCTCTCTTAGACGGAGCAACACCTGGCGGACATGACTTCGATGAGTTACTGGGTCTGGGGAAAAAATCAGAATGTCATCGAGATACACCACAACACAAACATACAGGAGATCACGAAAAATGTCATTGACAAATTCTTGGAATACTGCGGGAGCGTTACACAGGCCGAAGGGCATGACTAAGTATTCGTAATGCCCATCACGAGTATTAAAGGCAGTCTTCCACTCGTCACCTCGACGAATCCGGATCAGATTATAGGCCCCCCGCAGGTCCAGTTTAGAAAAAAAAATTTCCCCCCGTATGCGATCAAACAGTTCCGAAATTAAAGGCAGAGGGTACCTGTTCTTCACCGTGATCTGGTTTAGGCCTCGGTAGTCGATACATGGTCATAATGATCCATCTTTCTTTTTAACAAAGAAGAACCCTGCTCCGGCCGGGGATGAAGATTTACGAATGAAACCCCTCTCCAGGTTCTCCTTGATGTAAGCCGACATGGACTGGGTCTCTGGCAAGGAGAGAGGATACACTCTACCACGAGGAGGAGACGATTCCGGAACCAGGTCGATTGGGCAGTCATATGCCCGGTGTGGCGGCAAGGTCTCGGCCTCTTTTTTATTGAAGACATCGCCGAACATAGAGAAACAGAGGGGCAAACCTGCCAATGACTGAAGAGGAGCGGGCTGTGGCGACTGGATCTGACTCAGACAGCGGTCAAGACACTTCGGGCCCCACTGGAGAACCTCTCCAGAGTTCCAATCCAGGACGGGGGCGTGCAGACGAAGCCAAGGCAACCCCAACAGCACGGGGTTGACGGCCTTGGATAGGACGAACAGAGAGATGATCTCAGCATGAAGGGCTCCCACTTGGAGTTTCAACGGCTTGGTTATGGACACAACTGGGTCTGGTAATGGCAGTCCATCCACCGAGGCAACGATCAACGGCCTTTCAAGCGGGATAATGGGCAACTGTAGGAGATCCACAAGATCCTGGCAGATGAAGTTGGCTGCAGAGCCGGAGTCCAGATATGCGGAGACCTGATGAGACCTCTCGCCAGCAATAATAGTTACAGGAATAAATAGTTTGGAGGAGAGTTCTTGCTTTAATGCGTTGACGCCCAGGGTTGTCTCTCCAACCAAGCCTAGGCGCTGGGGTGTTTTGGCTTGTGAGGACACAGACGCACGACGTGGCCAGCGAGGCCGCAATATAAGCACAGTCCAGAGGTGCGCCTGCGCTGTTTCTCCTGGACCGATAATTTTAGTCGGTCAACTTGCATCGGAACCTCAGGCAAAGCGATAGAAGCAGGCAAGAGGGGTTGCTGAAAGTTGGGCACCAGTCTAGGACGCCGGCGCTCCTGACGAACTTCATGGGATCTCTCCCTCAGCCTTATGTCAACCCGAGTGGCAAGCAGAATCAAGTCGTCCAACGCGGGAGGCAGGTCTCGAGCAGCCAGTTCGTCCTTGATCTCGGGCGACAGACCATGCCAATAGGATGCCACAAATGCCTCATTGTGCCAGAGTCCGGAACTGAATAGTATACTCGCCCACGGAGTTGTCCTCTTGGCGAAGGTTGAAGATGGCGGTGGCGGCTGATGAGACTCGTCCTGGTTCCTCAGAAACGGTTCGGCAAATTCGTGCGAACTCCTGGAAGTCTCGGGTCCCTGACGTTCCCAGATAGGGTTAGCCCATGCCAGGGCCTTGCCGGTCAGGAGGGAGATGATAAATGCGATCTTGGCTCCATCTGACGGAAATGCCCGAGAGTGCAGGGTAAAATGAATGTGGCATTGGTTCAGGAACCCCCGACAAGCACTGGCGTCTCCATCGAACCGAGAGGGCAATGGCAGCGAGAACCGAGGGTCCGTACAGGAACTGCCAGGAGGAGCAACAGGAGGGTCGGCTTGAGGAACTTGCACAGAAGCAGGAATGGAGGCAACTAGAGTCCCTAGCTGCTGCGCCATAGAGTCCACGGCCACGAGGAGCTGGTCCTGCCTAGCTCGGAGATCCAGCAGATCCGCCTGCATGGCTTGGGAGGGTGACAAGCCCTTGAATTGGCCAGCGGGGTCCATGGCCAGAGCGTACTGTCACGCTGCGGGGTGTGGATGTCACGATGCGGGGTGTGGACCCACTGGGCCGTACCGCGTAGCGGGGATGGCAGCTGGCCAAACCGGAAGGTACACAGTTCAATGGTTCAGCGAGAGTACCTGAGGCAATCGTAGGCAGTGGCGAGGCGGACACGTCCAGAACCAGGCGGTGGGAAGTCGTTCGGTGAGGCGTAGCAGGGTAGCGTAGACTGTAGCACAGCACGGCAGGTAGCACAGCACGGCAATAGCACTAGGTAGCACGGAAACAGGATACGGGATACGGAATACAGGAGCAAGGTACACTGGGAGGCTGGAAGACACTGGGAGACCATAAGCAAGACGAACAACGGGAAAACTAACAATGCTCTGGCAAAGGGCAAGAGGGCAGAGCCCTTTTTATAGCCCAGGGCATCCTGGGCCAGATTACAGTCTTTTACAAAAACGCGCGCACTGGCCCTTTAAGGCCGTGCACGCGCGGGCGCGCGCACCCGCCGGAGACACTCGGAATCCGGAAGAGAGTGCCGGCGCCTGACTGGGGGACGACGCTGCAGGCAGGTAAGCTGTCCATGGCCACGGCCGTCGGGGTTAACGACCGATCGACGGGCCGTGGCCATAGACGTTACACCTACATATAAGAATTACGTGCCTACAAGTTCTAAGAGGAGATTAATGACTATACGTAGGCACAAGCATTATGGGTGAATCCTTTGACAGTGTTAGATCGGGATACAGTGGCAAACTATGCTGATAATTTGTAAGAAAGCCCAAAAATGTATAGAGGTAGACCTCAGCTGAAGGGACCTGCTTGGCGTCATCTTCAGATGGGGTCTCCTCTGCTGTCCCACATAAGTGAGTATTATTAGAAGATGACCTCACCAGAGGATCTTCTTCTCCCCGGTCGGCCAGTCCAGTCTTTCCATACAGTTCCTAATAATATGTTAACTAGGAGGCTATTTCTTTTGATTAGGGCATGCGAATGTCCACTGATCTGAGCCCCTGAAGTGTTCTTTCGGGGACCAAGAAATAGCTTCCCTTACCAGAAGGAGTTGTGGGAAGAATATCATGTCCACCCACCCTCAAGATGGGTCTAAAGAAGGGAAGTTGTCACATATGTTCATTAGTATATATGATTAAAAAAACTCTGCTCCCTTATTGGCTCTTTGAGGGACTGTCCAGTGGGCAAAGTTTTGCCCATTTTATAAATTTTTATATCTCACAAATGCCCTAATATGAAGCCAGCTATATCTGGTGAGATGTCTAATGGACATGGTTGGTTATACTTACGTTCTCAAATGTTTGCCAGGCTGGAGGTGGGCTAGGGTCGATCTTGTTTCTCTTTTCTATGAGAGATATGTTATTTTGAAAATATGATGTTGTAGATATTCTTATATTATATCAATGAGTCCTGATCTTCAGAAATGCTCAATTTTCCCCATACTTGTTGCTTTGTGCCAAAATATCACATACTGTCTTCTCTGTGGGCCAGTCTTGTTCTTCTTTGTAGGCTTATAACTAGGACAGTTCCCCTTATGCATTGACATTGGAATGCCCACTGATTTGTCCCATAAGTGTTAAATGGGAAGGAGGGGACCAAAAAAATTACTTCACCAACCAAATTACTTCTTAGTTGAATGTTGAATATCTTCTCATATGATATCTATTAGTCTTATGGGTAAAGGAAATGCTTTGCACAGGCTTATGGTGGCCATGAACTTTGGATAGCCAAGGACGTACATAACATTGAGGCAGTCAACAGGTCTGCTATGGGGTCCCTGAACAGAGGTGGGCCTATTCCAGGCTGGTTTCACATCTATTTTAATGGTTAGTGAGTACTTGCATAGTGATGTGGTCTTCACAGATGCTACAATCTTAACAAACAAGAACATACTAAGTCATTAAAGTAGCATCAGGACACAGAAGTGTTATAGTGTCAGGCAGCTCCTGGAAAGGGGCCTAATTTTTGTATTTGCTACATGACCACTGTCTTGCTCTTTAATGTTCTGACTAAAAAAGGACTTTTCATAAACCTTCATGTTTGGATCATGTTTATGCCTATGTAGATGGATAGAGGTCCAGTCAGACTGTTACGGGGCTCATTTTGTGGGAAAACAGTAGCAAATTATCTGAAAAGAATTTTCAACTCAGTTAATTGGCTGGGCTATCTGATGGCTGTCCCCAAATCCTGACAAATTTGGCCTGTATTGACAGCAATGATCGTCTATGGGCAGATCCAAAAAAAAATAAAAAAATTGTCAGATAATACCCAGGTTTGACCATTTTTCACCCACATAAGCAAAACTTAGGTAAGAAAATGGTCTACTTTGATAGTTTGAAGCAGGGAAGTTTACATTTTGAAGCTTAGTTATCACTTCGGAGCCATATATCTATATGTACCACTTGCAGAGTGCTTTTCCTTAAGTTTTGGCAAGCAGACGATGGGAATATGATAAGTGACAGTCCGTGAGAGCTGTCACACACTCAGTGGTTGTGACAATAATTGTTCTGTAATCTCGCATTCAATAACTTTTCTGCCTGTAGCATTAATACCAGAGTTTGAAAAATAGTTTCTCATTATATTCAATAAAATTAAATCTCTTGTCACATGAGCGTCCCGCTACCTCAAAACATTTTATTACAAGGCATTTTATGTAATGTGTGTTGGAGTTTTAATTACCTCTTCCGTCCCCAATGTAAATTTAAGTAGCACTTAATGCAATTGCGCGATATAATATATTCCCAGTGTTTTGTGTATTTTAGAATAATAATTTATCTGAAATAAGTGTTTATATTTTGCTAAATATCTGTGTTTTTTAAGTAAGCAGGCAGAGGGAGACTTGCCGATCAAGGCCATTACCTGTAGATGTCAGCAGAAATGTTGTGTGTAACCTCACCTGTATCTTTGGGGTCATTTTCCTACTTTCTGATCAGTGCTGGACTACCGTATACGGGGGAGGGGGGGGGGCACACGTGGCACGTGCCTTGGGGCCCCCACCACCTTGGGGACTAAGGGGGCCTCCGTCATGTACCCTCCCTGCCCAGTTCTATCTACCTCACATGTCTATATATTAAATATAATGAGTCTTTCAGTAGGTATTTATGTCCCAGGAACCTCCTCTGAGGAGGGAAGGTCTGTTGCAAAATTTAAAAGAGAGGAGACCCTTTCAAAATGTTGTTATGGGGCCCAACATTTTCTAGTTACAGCCCTGGCAGTCATTATTTATATGTGTAGTGTATACACTCGTCACCTCTGGGACCCCAACTCTTAGGAAAATTGGGAAACAAATCATAGTCGTTCAACCCCACACATAACAGTACCCCTCTTTGTGCCCCACACAGTAATAGTGCTCCTTAGAGGCTTCAACACAGTAATATTGCCCTCTCAGTGGCATCAACACAGTAATAGTGTAATGTCCGTGGCTGTGGGGTTAGCTCCAACCTCCCCCTGACAGCCGCAGCTACGATTTGTCAAGCGCTGGCCCCAGCCTCCTCCTCAGGAGACGCCAGCACTCACGTCCACTCACCTCTGCCGGATCCCGTAGGGTGCACGCGCATGCTCGTCCCCGCTCTTAAAGGGGCAGCGTACGCACCGGACCTCATGGACGAACTTTGACCCGTGAGTACCCTGGACTATAAGAGGGGTCCAGCCCCCTAGTTCTGTGCCTGAGCGTTGTTGTGTCCCTTATAGTTTGTTTATGTGATGGCCTCCTAGTGTGTTTCCAGTTCCAGTCCCTGTCCTTGTCCCTTTACTTGTTTCCAGTTCCTAGCAATCCATACCTTCCTGGTCTAGCACGCAGCTGTGCTAAAGTTGTGCCGTGCTGCATCCACGTCTGACCTGCTTCACCTCGCCTGACGTCCGCCTGCTACCTAGTCCAAGCCGAGCCTGCCCTGCTGCTGTCTGAGCTGCCACAGGTACCTATAGAACTATAGAACTATCACCCGCTCCCTGTTGGCCAGCTGCCTTACCGCCACGGCATTACGGCCCAGTGGGTCCACAGACCCTTCGTGACAAATAGTGCCCCCAACACAGTAATAGTGCCCTCTCAGTGGCATTAACACAGTAATAGTGCCCTCTCTGTGGCATCAACACAGTAATAGTGCCCTCTCAGTGGCATCAACACAGTAATAGTGCCCCCAACATAGTAATAGTGCCCTCTCAGTGGCATCAACGCAGAAATAGTGCCCCCAACACAGTAATAGTGCCCCCTCAGTGCCTCCACACATTAACATTGCCTGACATTGTGTCCACAGACATTGTTAGTGCCCCTTACACAGTAAGAGTGTCCCCAACACAATAAAAGTGCCCCTACACAGTAATAGGACCCCCTTAGTGCCCTACACAGTAACAGTTCCCCCACACAGTAATAGTGCCCCTTTAGTGCCCTCCTCACAGTAATAGTACCCTTATTTGTGCCCTACACAGTAATAGGGCCTCATTTTGTGCTCTTCACAGTAATAGCACCCCACACAGTGAAAGTGCCTCCTTTGTGCCCCACACAGTAATAGTACCCCCTTTGTGTCCCACACAGTAAATGTACCCTCTTAGTGGCAAAAGCACAGCAATAGTGACCCCTTAATGCCCCCTACACAATAATAGTGCCTCCACACAACAGTGCCCCCCTTTGTGTCCGCACAGTTTAATAATGCCTAATCACAGAAAAGGTCCCCTTTTGTGCCCTATACAGTAACAGTGCCCTCCTCACAGGAATAGGGCCCCTTAATGCCTCTCACAGTATAAGTACCCCCTTTGTGTCCCACACAGTAATAGTACTCCCTTAGTGTCCCACACAATAAAACTGGCTCCTTAGTGCCCCCACACACAGTAAAAGTGCACCTGTATGCCACTGAAAAATAATTACATGTTTCCTCACCTAACCCCGTTTTCACAATGAATGGAGCAGCTCAGGCTACAGACCTTCAACAGGCTGTGGCCTGCGCTGTCAGCGGCACGGCCCAGGCGAGAGCAATGACGTCACTGCATCATGGCGGCCTGCATCAAGTGTATAGCAGCACCAACTATATCTGCATCCTGGAGTCAGCATGTGCCTAGGATCCCCGGTGCTAGCCACGCCATTGCGAGCTGCAAGGGGCGGTTTTAATTATATAACGCTCTTTGTGCATGCCCCTGAGGGGAATAAGGCATCTGATGGGTCTGGTTTTAACCTGTCAGATCCCTTATATCTCTTGGAGAAGTGGTGGCAAAGATGTCTCTCCCCCAAACCAACCTCATATCTTTAAAGTAGTCGGGGATAATAGCGCTCTAGAACAGTCATTCAGGTGACAGCTATCTAATGTCTATGGCCAGCTTTAGACTGTGATAACCAAGTCCTGCCCTGACCATTTTCTGTCGGTCCATACCTCTTCCTCAGTAATCCTGACCTGTGATGTAACTAGAAATAAGGAGACTCCAGAACATCCTGAATTTCTAAAGTAAGAAAACTTTCCAAAAACTCCAAACAACTACCATTACTACAATATTATTGTTACGTCTATGGCCGAGGGCCGTCACTCAGACTTACCCTCTGACGGTCCCGGCCATGGACATCTGTCTTCTCGGCGACATCTCCCTGGAGGGAGACGCCAGCACTCACTTCTGGGACTGTTTCCCGCAGGGCGCGCATGCCCGCGCGTGCAGGGCCTTAAAGGGCCAGTACGCGTCCAGCTGTCATCACTCGATAATTAGCCCAGAGTGCTGCTGGACTATAAAAAGGGCTCTGCCCACTTAATCCTTGCCTGAGCATTGTTGTCTACCTTTAGTTTGTCTTGCAAATGGTCTCCCAGTGTTTTCCAGTTCCCAGTGTTACCCGTTCCTGCTGCCTGTGCCCTGTATCCCGTGCTTTCGTATCTACAGAGAAAGTCAAGTCGTGTCTTCCGCTGCATCTACTAGCCTTCTACAGTGAAAGTCAAGTTGTGTCTGTGCTACTGTCTACATTGCCTCAGGTACCCGTTCTGGACTATAGACATTGTTATGTACCTGGTTGGCCAGCTGCTAACACGCTACGCGGTACGGCCCAGTGGGTCCACACCCCGCACCGTGACAATTATAGTCACATAGATACCAACCAGAGATGGATGCCGGAACTAGATATTCATATATATTAAAAGACCTTCAAGAACATGGTTTGTCAATTGAAGGACCTTCTAAGCTACTAGGCCCCATAGTACTTGCAAAATATGTGTGTGCGTGTATCTCCCACATTTGCTGGAGGCTGCGTGGGAGAAGATCCATAGAGCGAACAAGACAAACGTCACACAGATGCTCAATTGGGTTCAAGTCTGGTGAATCATGGGGCCAGGGAAGTACTTGGAAGTCTTGGTCACGCTCTTCCAACCACTGTCGGACATTTCTAGTCATGTGACTGGTCACATTATCTTGCTGGAAGATTCCATCTGCCCCAGGGAAGACAAACACCATGTATGGCGTGAAAATTGAAGCCTTTTTTACGATGCACCCCTTTTACATAGGAGCAGTGACCATCCGTCTGCTCCGGAGCCCCATACGCAGTCGGGTTCCCTGAACTGTTTTAGACACACGTCTGGTAGCCCCCTGGTGGATTTTCACGGTGAACTACTTCCCTGTAGCGTGTAGTTCGGCCCTCGCACATCTTCATAGCCGACGTTTATCTGTCTGAGAAATACTGCCACCCTTGGCCTGAAAGCCAATAATCATCCCTTTTTGAAACTCTGATGAATCGCGCCTTTTACCCATGGCAATAACGAGTGATATGTGATCAGACAGCCTATCACACACCTTATATACTCACCAAGCCAGCTCACGACACATCACTTCCTTCCTGGGCTACGCGCTGCCGACGTCGAAAGTAGGAGGTGGACATAATAATTTGACTCAGACAGGCAGTGTTGAACGAGCCGAGTCAAACCAGGAGAGTACGTAGTAGCAAAACAGAGCAGGAGAATAGTCAGGCAAGCCAGGGTCAAAAAGTAACAGCGGTCAATCAGGTAAATAGCAGGAATAGCAGAGAAGGAAACAAGAGAATCACAGTGTAATGACGGGGTAGGGAGACAGAGAGGTGAGCCCTAATCTACCCGCCACTCAGTCCCTGCCTACTTGCACGGCCCGTCCTAGGCGACGGCGTACAATTGGGCGACGGTCCCTACGCTCAATAAGTGCACGACAGACCAACAGACAAGGGTACACAGAAGCTAAGGGAAATGGGGCAGTTGCCCACGGCAACACCGTGAGCAACAAGAGTAGTGAACGAGCCGAGTCAAACCAGGAATGTACGAGGTACCAAACGCAGAGCAGGAGAGTAGTCAGTAAAGCCAGGGTCAATTTGAAGCAGAGGTCAATAGTATTAGCAGGAGCAGCAGAGCCAGGAAACCAGACAGAATCACAGGCAAAGGAGGAGCAGGAAATGAAGGTATAAATAGACAGAGGGCGGGAGCTAGCTCCGTCGGGCCAGGCTGTGATAGGTTCTCCCACTCCTCAGCCTCCCAGCCTGAGTGGTAGCAGATCGAGTCACTCTAACAGACCTAGGCACAGATGCAGGCTGATTAACAACAGGCATCGACGAAGAAGCTGTGTCTGGCAAATCCATTACACACAGGCAAGGAACATGCTGCAAGTGAGGGTATAAATAGACCAAGGGCGGGAGCTAGAACCGTCAGGCCAGGCTGTGATAGGTTCTCCCTCTCCTCAGCCTGCAAGCCTGAGTGGTAACAGATCGCATCACTCTAGCAGACCTAGGAGCTGATGAAGGCTGATTAACCCCGGGCGTAAACACAGAACCTGTGTCATGCAAACTCTTTACAATAGGGCATCTCTGAGGGCATTTTACTGTATGGGGCAATTATGGGGCATTATACTGTATAGGGGCATCTATAGGGCATTATACTGTATAGGGGCAGATATGGGGGCATTATACTGTGTGGAGGCCACTATGCAGGCATTATACTGTATAGGGGTTCTATGGGGCAAAATACTGCGTGGTGGCACTATAGGAGCACGATAATGTGTGAGGTGAACTGGGTGTGTATGGGTGGGGATTGGGCGGGTTAGAGGCATGGCTTGACAGGGAAAAAACTTGCTACGCATGTCACATCTGTTGTCCGTCTTTGCAATACTTGAAAGTTGGGAGATATGTGACTGTCCAAAAGAAATCAAGATGGTTGAGGGATGCGTAAAAACCAAACCAACAGAGTAGATTGTATAAAGAGAACATTTAACCCTTTATTGCAACAGAGGATTCCAGAATTCCATGTAATGTTTCAGCAGAGGTAAAATACACCTCGGACTTTGTTTCGCTCTACTCCCCCCATCATCTTTTAATTGTGTAAGACAATATTTTACTCTAGTCTAATTCCTACCGTATAATAAACGCTGCTAAAAAGCAGTCTAGAAAGAGCCGTCCCTTTAAGCTCCCATGCGGAGTTAAATGGTGGGAAATTAGGTCCTAATAAAGAGTTCATATGGTACAGCGTTCCTGCTTTGTCTGAGGCAGTGCCATACCAATTCACGTTCTTATTTGTGTGACTTGTGAATAGGGACATGTAGCTTTGTATTTCATTCTCCAAAGGAGCGCTATTGACAAATGATACTAAATGCTGGTAATATCTTACGGTAATTTCACAGAACTATTTTCCAGAATTGTTCTCAAGTGCATGAAATGTTCTTGGGAAAGAAATACAAAAAAATAATCGTAATAATATTACCGATAGGAGTTTTCCATCACACCCTCGTGCAACTTTAAATATGTTACTTTTCCTTCCGCTTTTTTATGGTCCTGGTTCTACAAGACTCTTCTGAGGGTCTTGTAGACGCTCAAAATGAAATCACATTTAGGAACATGCATCTAAACATCTCCTTGAGGGTCTTGTAGACGCTCAAAATGAAATCACATTTAGGAACATGCATCTAAACATCTCCTTGAGGGTCTTTCATCTAGCAGAATGCAAAGGCAGAATGGTTTGTTGGCATCCACCGAGTACCCAGTACCCAGGAAACATGTCCCGCCCGCCTCTCCCAGCCACCCTCTTGGCATACCAAAGATTAAACTGAGCTCCTGTTATGGTGCCGGGTTTCGCCCTCCGAGACAGAAGGGTCTGGTGTTTGTGGAGGGGAGCCCTCCATAAATACTTGCTACCCAGTAGGAAGGGGGATGAGACCAAACATGTCAGGGTTCCCTCTCTCCAAAGGTCCCATAGCAGCCGCATGATCTGCCTCTATGGTATGTGTGACTTGGTCTGGCTTATATATATACATACAGTATATACACCTTTCAGTAATAACATTAAAACCACCTTCTTAATATTGTGTAGGTCCGCCTCGTGCCAGCTCTGACACATTGAGGCATGGAGTCCACAAGATCTCTAAAGGTTCCTGTGGTATCCGGCACAAAGAGGTTAGCATGAGATGCCTTACGTCCTGTAAGTTGTGAGGTGGCGCTTTCATGGATCGGACATTTTTTTTTTCAGCACATCCCATTGATGATTGATCGGATTGAGATGTGGGGAATATGGAGACAAGTTGACACCTTGAACTCTCTGTCATGTCCCTCAAACCATTCCTGAACTATTTTTGTAGTGTGTCAGAATGAAAGAGGGCACTGCCATTAGGGAATACCGCTGCTATAAAGGGGGGTACTTGTCTGCAGCAATGTTTAGGTAGGTGGTCTGTGTCACAACACAAGGTTTCCAAGCAGAACATTGCCCAGAGGATCACACAGCCTCCACCGCTTTGTCTTCTTTCCATAGTGCATCCTGGTGTCATCTCTTCCCCAGGTAAGGAACGCACACACACCCGGCCATCCACATGATGTAAAAGAAAACATGGTTCATCAGACATGGTTCAGCCTTCTTCCATACTCCCATGGTCCAGTTATGATGCTCACGTGTCCATTGTAGGCACTTTCAGCAGTGGACAGGGGTCAGCATGGGAAATCGGACCAGTCTACGGTTACACAACCCCATATACAGCAAGCTGCGATGCTCTGCGTGTCCTGACACCTTTCTATCATAGCCAGCAGTAACATTTTCAGCAATTTGTGCTACAGTAGTTCTTCTGTGGGATCGGACCAGACAGGCTAGCCTTTCCTTCCCACGGGCATCAATAAGCCAGGACTCCCATTACCCCATCGCCAGTTCACTGGTTATCCTTCCTTGGGCCACTTTAAGTAGGTACTAACTACTACATACCGGGAAGACTCCACAAGACCTGACATTTTGGAAATGCTCTGACCCAGTCATCTAGACATTACAATTTGGCCCTCGTCGCAGTCACTCAGATCCTTACGATTCCCCATTTTTCCTGCTTCCAATGCGTTAACTTTAAGAACTGACTCTTCACTTGCTGCCTAATATATCCTACCCCTTGTCAGACGCCATTGTAACCAGATGATCAATGGCATTTACTTCACCTGTCAGTGGTTTTAATGTTATGGCTGATAGGTGTATATGGCTACTCCATAGGAGGACATATCATCCGTTCCTTCTGTTCAGCTGCTCATGGGCACTCAGGTCAAGAGATCCACCGCTTATTGCTAGGCCAGATCTCCACAATTTATGTTATAATTTAGATACTTGTGCAGAGGATAAGCATTGTGTGTCAAGTCGTCTGCCGATAGCACTGGGCAGGATCTGAATGTTTCCTCGTTTTATTTTTGCATGTTTGGATAGCTGATGGAGCTACAATGATGGCATTGGGTGGCATGGTCATATTTTTGGTCACATCATTCCCCAGCTTGATGTCTTCTTGCCTAAATTCCATGGCTTGAGAAGACATGGCTGATAAAACAAACATTTCCTCCGTTGTCTACCTACCACAGTCACCATTGTGGCCCCATTGGCTAGCACAACATGCTAGAGATTCATGAGACACGTAAAATCGGTTCTGGAGAACATGAGACCCTTGCAACTTTCTTGTGAAAGGAGCCAACTCCTATCTGGTGCGTACATAACATGGTGAGATGTTTCTGCCAAGGAACACGTGATAGTTCAGGTTCTTCTACCTCTATGTCTTTTTTTGGAAATTATTTTTTTCCTCTAGTGAAGACAATCATTCTTTGTCATCCAGTTTCCTGCCCCCTCTGGTTATTCACTTTCACACGGAATTAGTCATCATGCAAAGTCTTAAGCAGTAATACATCATAAGCTAATTAAAAAGTTACACGTTATTAAAAATAGGGCTGGAAGTATAATTGCAGAGCTGCTGGCTGGGACTTTGAGGCCACTTAGGGCACGTACCGTATAGGGTATTCAGTAAAGTATGATTGTCAGAAATAAATGGATGTCTTCCAACCTTCAAGATTTTCATGGGGCAGACAGAATACTTCAAAAAGGAAAATAAAAGGGGTATAATTCCAGGCAAATGTGGATGGAACTAAGTGTGATCGGCATTAGGTCAAACAGTGGGTTAACATAGGGCCGAGAAGTAGACTAGAATGAGGACATCTCCCGCAAAATGCACTTTTCAATGGTCAGTTTTTTAACCACTGTAATTTTGCCTAATTTGAACAATATATTACTAATCTTGACTTACAAAATCCCTATTCATATCAAGAGCTGTATTTAAAATTCTGCTGGTCTCCTGTTAACTCTCATATTCCGAGACCTTACATCTCCCTGCTACCCTCTGTTGGCTATGTGGTCAGTACAGAGCATGCTCTGTGTTATAGTAGATGTAGTGGCAGGTATGTCTGGCCATAGTATTGGCTTTCCGAAGGACGAAATATCACGGATATTGGAGCTCTGGTTGGATAGGGGGTCAGTTTTATCCATGACTGGGTTAATTCCAGATACTGTATGTTCTACGCAGTCCATCAATAGTGAATTGTCATCACCTTGAATGAGTCTCTGGTTTATAGAAGCTGCTATAAGAATTGGAGAATTGTTGTTAGACCTAAATCCTGCGCTTCTCAACAAAGGTCCCATCACCATGTTTAACCCATGTCTATAAATGGTTTACTGAAAACCACATAAAAGGACAGATGAGAGCATTGCTGAGAAGTGCATTGCGGGTAGATGTTTACTTTTATGTGGTAGATCAAACTCATCTAGATTTTCTTATTACAGAATGTGGTCATTCCCACCAATGTATTTCCAATCTCAGATGCACACGATTGGCCAATTTGATAGGAAGCCAAAGGATGTAACTGTTCTTGAACTGTGGGAGAAAAGCCTTGAAGAAATCCTTCTTTGAGGCAACCCCGGTCTATATGCACTTTGGCGGGCTTCACCTGGCCATGTATTACATGGTTGCCCATTTGGATTGGCACCATGTAATACTACATTTCCCCAGAAGTGGCCACTGCAGAGAAAATGTGTCACTGATGGCAGCTGATCAATGGGGATTACAGGAGCCCTACACTAGGCGATCCGCTGGGGTTATCTCGATACGATAGGGAGAACATTTAAACACCATGTAGATGTTGCCCAGGATCCAGGTAGCTCCAACCACTAGGACATCCTTTAAGAATCATCCTCTAAACCAATCTTCTCTTCTCATGCATCAATATGCAATGGAATGAGCTTGTTTGGTCACCTCTCTATTGACATCTTTGAGAGATAATCTTGACATTTCATGAATATTAAAAGTCCCCACTATGATGGATTCGCCCAAAAAAAGTTTCTGTGGAACCTACAAGTTTGACAGGCTTCTTACAATGGCAGGTAACGCCTCCCAAGACTTTCATCATTTATATAACTGCTTGCACAACTGCTGGTAGATCCCTTTGTTCCACCATAATTACCCCTAATAAGGTTTTACATAATTCGCCAAGAGTGCAACACACAAGATGATCCTTAAATCATCTACTGAGATGAGACACCACCAAGGAGCTTTGAACCCATGATATAGGCAAAATGAGACTAGCACTCAGTCCTGTTGAATAACAATTTCTTTCTTTGAAGAAAGCTTCTGCCTTCTACTAAATAGTTGATGAAAGTGTTTTCTATTCAATTATTTTAAAGAGGATAACCCAAGGTTGAAAATAAATTTATGGGATGATGATTTATTCATAGTTGAAGAATCTCTGTGTACAAGGTATAACAGCTAACCAGAGTCCAGATAACTACGGAGATATTCGAGTTTATGAAGGACCACCCAATATGTAGCATAGAAAGTTTAGAAAGATTGGTGTTGGGTTTAGATGGATTGGGGCAAGGCAGAAGCTAGCTCCAACCAGTATGCCCATTCCAAAAATTGGTGGCTGCCATAAAGTAGGGATCTGTTCAGAAAACTCAACTGTCTAAGAGGGCAGACAGTTCTGCGTTTTCACGTACTTGAAGTGTTACTCATTCACTTGAGTGTTACTCATTGACATTCACATGGTATGGCCTACTACTTGAGTGTTACTCACCTTGTCCCACCCCAGCGATGTCTCTCTCCTTCTGCATTCAGAGGAATTGCATCTCGATGGTCATGTTACACTTTCTCTCCTGGCCACCGCTATGTATCCCTCTGTTCAGTGACCACGGCCACAATGCATTCCCTTAGCAATTCGACATCTTATCCTTGCCCAACTTTAATGAGGTCATCAGGACCTCTATTTAAACTTGACGTTCCTAAGTATCTCCGGTCGTTTGGTCCAGTTTCGAGACTTTATAATTTGCCCACTATGCGATATTCCTGACTTCAGGCCTCATCTCTGCTTTCTGACTTGGTTCATCCCTTGGTTGTTGTTTCATGTGGTTCTACATTTGGCTCTGTTCTCCAACTTTCCTCTTTCTGGTGCCTCATCCTAGATCTGATGGTTTGACCTCAATTCCCATCTTACTCCATCCATTGTCCATAGCTTTCACCCATCAGATGCTACTCTGATGACCACAAACTGAGACTTCCCCTGCAGTGAAGTACAAAACCCCCTTGAGAGGGTCAAAGGTGAAGACCATACAAATTGTTTAGACTCTGCACCTCAGTTTAGCTAGCGTCAATACAATCGTGACACGTTATCTCCAGCTACCTTGGTCCAGGTAAGTGACAACCACACTAGATGTTGAGGCATTCTCACTTCCCACCAAGGCTAGGAGATGTTTGAAGTTGGTGCTCTTCTTAATTACATCATAATTCTTTAGTCATCTATAATACTGTATTAATATACAGACGTCGACCCCTATATAAATATCTTTATGGTGGAATGCCAATTGGAAACGTGACTACACACAATGAAAATCCCACTGTAGTGCTCCAAGTTGCCTTCGGATTATCTCCACTTTGTCCTCCTTGCTCTATTGAATTTAAGACATTATTTAGCCATTACTAAGCATGTGTGACTTCTTTTCTTCTATTGTTCCCACAGTATACCCGGACCACGATGAGCAACCTCTTCCATTAATTACCAAGTGCTCCACAAGAGACAAGACTTTCTATTAATTGTAGTGCCTGCTTTCAACAGGTGACATTCTCCATCAATGACGGTGGCTGCCCCCAACTCAGCATGACAATCCCTATTCTTAATTTAAGAATTCCTTAAAAACACCATATTAGTTGTTTTTTAGGTTCCCGATTTAAAACGAGGACAAATTCCAAAGTTCTGCAGACAAAATTGAGAGGAAACACCAAAAACGACTGTTTTTGAACTTTGCAATATGTAAATGAGATGTTTTTTAGATGAGGGTCGTCTCATATATAGGCTATAAAGGATGCTGGGAATTCTTTTAGTGTTTCCAGTTTCCTTTGTGAGATCATGTTGTGACCTCAGTGACTGGCCAGGAAATTGCATTGAAGCAAAAGAAATGGGCTTATGGCTTCCATGGCATTTGTAATGCTAAGCAGGATGAAGACAACCCATCCAATGCTAATTTATTCGGTATGCCAGTGATTAATAACAGTCAATTCTGGGCATTTCCATCTGTGAGGAAAACCGTTCCACCAAGAACTATAATTACTACTATATAGTATACACAGGGGATACCCTAATATACTCCTTTTATCAGAATTGCTCCTTTCATGAATGGGACCAATCCAGTACTCAAATACCCAACTATTACCTCTAAGACCATTAACACAATTTAGGCATTTTTCATTGGTACTTTGGCATTGGCAAAGTGTTTGGGGAATACCATGGCTAGCAAGGACCCTTCTAACCAGAATAAAGCTTCATCTGAGAAGACCAACCTCATTGGGAAAGACAGAAGAATTCGGCCTGACACCATTGCCTGTGGAATAAGGTACGTTCTCTAGTGTGTCATGTTTGACTCTCCTGACCTTGACCTGGTCTCTAGATTCTGCCTTCGTTTTGCTCTTTCAGATTTGTCGTCTGGTACTTAGTCCAACCTCCTGGTTTTGACCCCTGGCTCATCTTCCAATTATGTCTCGTCCTCTGTTTTGTTGCATCTTGACCGCTCTCCTGGTTGTGACCTCCAGGTTCCGCTCCTGATTTCGCCTCTGCTTCTGCTCCAGACATTCCTAGCAGTGTACCAACCACCAATCTGGGACTACTCTGGGGACTGTGACCTGGAAATCCATCCAGGAATGTTTATTTTTATTTTTTTAATCAGTTCAATTTTATTCAACAAACTTCACATTTTTACAGGTCATTGTACTTTCTCATACAGTGTATAAGCAAATTTCCACAGACCCAATTATTTATGTCCAACCAAACATTCCCTTCCCCCCAACTCCCCCTTGTATCCCCCCAGCCGGTCTTCTCGATACCACTTTTTCAATCCTATCTCCTTCTCTTCCCCTTTTCCATTCCCCATCTTACGCCTGCTCTCTGTATGTACCCCACCGTCAGTAGCCCTATACCTGAACGTGTGACCGTAGTGTCATTAGCTCCACAGAAGCATACCCAGATTGATCAATCCACCTAGCCCATTGTTTTTCAAACTTGACCTTGGACCCCCTCTTGGAGTATATCCTATATTCCATCAGAACCTGTGAGTTAAGTGCCCCTATGATTTCTTGTTTTGAGGGTGGCTCCGCATCCAGCCAGTGCTTTGCTATTCCTTTCCTAACTTGATATAGTATTTTAGCGATTGCCAAACCTGACATCCTATCCCCCTCCAAATCCCCAACATACCCTAGCAGCATTACCACAGGATCCCATGGAATCTGTACCTCAAACACTCTCCCCACTAGCTCCAATATTTCCGTCCACAGAATCCCCAACCTCCCGCATGTCCAGAACATATGGAGGATGTCTGCTTTTTCCTCCGGGCACCTAGGGCACTCGGCATCTGCTCTTAATCCCATTTGTTTCAGCACCCACGGGGTCCTATACACCCTATGTATCAGAAACAACTGCGATCTTCGTTGTGCTACATTAATGGACAAAGTACATGTTGCTGCCAATACCGCCTCCCAGTGGTCGGTCGGAATAGGACCCACATCCCTCTCCCATATAGCTTTCACTGGCGCCATAGGATCCCCCAGATGTTCCACCAATAACCTGCGATAAACCAATGAAATTAATCCTTTTGACGTTACTGCTTTTGCAATATGTTCCAACACTCCCGCGGCATGTATTGTCATGTCTACACTGGCCGCTTGTGTCTGCACAGCGTGCCGAATCTGCAGGTACTGATAGAACATGCAGGAGTCCAGCTGAAACTCCTCCCTTATTTGCTGAAAGGATTTGAGTATGTCTCCCTCATACAACTGATTCAACCGTATTATGCCTTGCTGCTCCCACCCCTGCATCCCTTCCAATTTACCCAATTCCCCCAGATAAGCATTCCTCCAGAGTGGTGTATATTTAGTGCACTCTCCTATCCCCAGCAATTGCTTGCACTGCCACCACACCTTGTGTATGAGAAGCAGAGTGGGTCTGGTACTCGCCATCCGTTTATAGCTGTGCACTTCCAGTCCTGCCAACGGGTCCCCCCCCCCCCCAGATATGATAGGATGCGCGCAATGGACCCCCATGTCTCTTCCTGCTCCCACCCCCAGAAATGCTGACATTGGGCCGCTAAATAATACACCCAAGCATTGGGCACAGCCAGGCCCCCCTCCTCTTTAGGCAGTTGTAGTTTCTCCAGTTTAATCCTAGGTACCCCCGTCTTCCATACTAGGTCCCTAAAAAGGTTGTGCAACCTCCTAAACCAATATTTGGGAATCCATACCGGGGAGTTATGTAGGACATACAGCACCTGGGGCATAAGGATCATTTTAATCAGATTCGTCCTATCCAGAGCCGATAGCGGTAACTTATTCCACGCCTCTACTTTGGCTTTTATCGTTGTTAACAGTGGCATTACATTAAGGGACATATAATCCTGTGCTTTCGCCGTCACCCTAACCCCCAAATACTTAAACTCCGTGACCACCGGTATCTCCACCTCCTCCTCCCCAGTCTGGATAACCCCTGGGTCCATGAGCATTAGAGCCGATTTTGACCAATTAATGAGCAATCCCGAATATTTCCCAAACCTCTTAATTAGGGCCATCACTAACGGTAATGTGCGCTCGGTATCCGCCATGAATAGCAGCATATCATCTGCGTATAATGCAATTCGTTCCTCCACCCCCCCCATATCGATCTCCCCTATATACTCTTCCAGCTGTTGAGGTGTGTGCTCTGCCCTAGAGGCATACAAATCTGAGTAAAACTGCTGAAAAACTTTCAAAATCTGTCCTGTATCCGTCTCCGACTTCCCCCCCTCCCCCCTAATAGTGTGTATGTAATTATTCTCCCTCTGAGCCTGCGCCATCCTTGCCAGTAACCGTCCAGTGGTTTCCCCCTCCTCATAATATTGGCGTTTTAAAAACATCCTTTTGTTATCTGCCCTCTCCAACTGATGCTGTTTTAACAACCGCTGCGCCTCCACCCAATGCTTCAATGTGTCTGGTGTGTTATCTATTATAGGTAGCCTTTCTGTCTCTGTTACCCTTTCCAACAACGCTTCCCCTAATTGTCTAGACCGTGTTTTAACTGCCGAAATGTGCAGGATGAACACCCCTCTCAGCCACGCCTTCATCGCGTCCCACAGTATCTCTTGCGGTACCGTTCCCGAGTTGAATTGAAAGTATTCCTTTATGAGGTCTAAAATTTGTTTCTGATCTATCAACTTCAGCCAAAAGGCATTGAGTTTCCAGCACCCTTGCCCCCGCCCTGTCCTCCCCTCCGTCTCTACCTTCATTAAGAAAGGGGAATGATCCTATAAAGCTCTTTGCAAGTATTCTGTCCGGGCTACAAAGGGTACCGCTGCCGATGAGCACAAGATTAGGTCTATCCTGGATAAAGACTGATACGTGGAAGACGCACAAGAATACTGAAACCTATTTGGATGTTTATCCCTCCATATGTCCCGCCAACCCATTTCAGCAACAAGATGGCCAAACGCTGTTAAACCTCCCCCTGTCATGCCGAATTTATCCATATTAGTATTCAATACCGCGTTAAAATCCCCCATCACTAGTAACGGCACCTCCGGGAATCTAGCCAGTTCCTCCACCACTTTCTTGATACATCCGCTAGAAAATGGAGGGGGGACATACAACACCACCAACACACAATTCCAATGATACAGTGTACCCCCACATACCGCCCCTCCCCATCCTGGAAGGAGTCGTGACATATAAATGGCACCGCCCTATGTATGAGAAGACTCACCCCCCTTGAATATGTAGTATGGTAAGAATGAAAACTATGTCCTACCCAGGCCCTATGCATCATGGAGACTGAATCCCTAGTCATATGTGTCTCCTGTAGTCCTATCACCCTCGACTCCTGCTTCCTAACAAAGTCAAATACCGCCTGCCGTTTTCTGGCGTCCCGCAGGCCCCGTACATTCCAGGACAAACAATTAAGTGATCCCATCATCCCTCAACATATCCCAACACATCCTTTCCTGTTCTCGTAGTTTTACATATCCGACCGGCTGGGTCCTCTTTCCCTCCCTCCCCTCCCCCCCCTGTAACCTCCCCCATAAACCTACCCCTTTCCAAGGGTTGGGGCGACAGAACGTATCTGCCATTACCCATAACAAGCGTCGGCAGGCCAACTCCGCCCACCGTACATTCAACAATGCCATAACTCGCTATTCACGTTTCCCGCGTAACTGACCATCCCTCCCGCTGCCTTTTTCTTGCAAATAAACAACCATCCCTTCAACATATCTGTACCCCTCAATGTCCATAAACACATTCCTCCGCTTCCGGTCTTCCGCGTTCACCGCAACCATGCCCTCCAACTCCAAGTCCAAACATGACCAGGAACCCTCAATGCCATATCTTGCAATTTTTAACGACACCTGGTTCAGTCCCGCATCCCCAGCCTCTTTTTGTCAGCCGGTCTGTTCCGGATCAACGCCGTCCCTCTGCCTCCGCCGGTCTCAGCTGACTTTCATGGCTATCCAACAATCTAACCGCTTCTCTCGGTGTCTCGAAAAAGGAAGTTGTGCCCAGCGCCACCACTCTCAGACGGGCAGGATACATCATTGAATATTGCACTTGTAACGCCCTTAGGCGTCTCTTTATATCCATAAACTGTGATCTTTTCCGTTGTACTTCCATAGAGAAATCCGGGAAGAAGGACACTTTCACCCCATTAAAGGAGATGTCTTGACGTTCCCTAGCTTTCCTCAGGATCTTGTCTCTATCTTTGTAATGTAAAATCTTTATCAGCACCGGTCTCGGTGGCCTTCCCGGAGGGCCGGGTCTGGTCGGCACCCTGTGCGCTCTCTCCACCGCAAATAAAGGGGTCAATTCCTCTCTGCCAAATGTGTCTATCAGCCACTTTTCAAAGAAATCATCCGGATTCGCTCCCTCCACTCTTTCTGGAACCCCCCTTAGGCGAACGTTTTTCCGTCTCAGCCGATTTTCCATGTCATCTGTCTTAGCCAGCAATGTCGCCACTGCCTGCGAGTGTGCTTGTACATCGTGCTTTATGTGAGGAATCGCATCCTCCATGTCTGAGACTCTCCCCTCCACGGCAGTGGTGCGTTCCGCTACTTTTTGCAGGTCGTTCCTGAGCAGCAAAATGTCCTCCTTCAATCCACCCATCTGGCTTGCTAAAGTATTAAGGACCATAGAATTTTGCTTCACCGCTGCCAAAATGTCTTTTAAGGAGGGTTCCTCCTTCCTTGCTCCACTTTTCCCTCCAGCGCCTGGCTGATCCTGCATGGCGCCGCTCATCTCCTCCTCCTCCTCCTCCTCACTTCTCATGTCCGCCGCCAAAGGAGAGTACCTGGATCCATAGGATGAACCTCCAGCTGCCTGATCTCCAGCCGACTTTCGCTGCTGTGCAGCCGCCCCCCCTGCTCTCGGCGTGCGGGCGAACCTTTCCAGCTTCTCCACTACTCCCTGCCGGAGGCCTCTATTGCGGCCCTCCTTCTCCTCGGCGCCATCTTGAGCGCGGGACCCGGGACTCGCTGGCGGCGACTTCTGCTTCTTTGAGCGCGTCATTATGGACGGGCACTCGTGCTCCTCCACCTCTAGACTCTGGTAAGACCCTGGGGAAGCTGTTTTCCCCGAATTTTACGGGATATATGGACTTTACAGGATGAATACAGCAGGAGCTCCGGTCACACACGTCCTCTCACATTCACCGCTAGGCCACGCCCCCATCCAGGAATGTTTAATCTACTTGTGGGGGTTATTGGTGAAGAATGGGCAGATCCCTTAAACTATACACCTCAGTTTAGCCACTGACAAACCGTTGGCAGAGTACCCACCACCAATCTGTGCCTACTCTGTCGACCGCAACCTGGGAAATCATCCATGAAAGTTTACATCTACTTGGGGGTGTTTATTGGGGAAGAACAGGAAGATCCCTTAAATTCTGCACCTCAGTATGGCCACTGCCATACCATATGCAGGTCAAGGATCCACTTCGGTGATAATCATAACATTGTGGACACCAATGTCATCATTTTATGGAATCAAATCTATACTTGAATGCAAATACAAGTCACACGGGTGGATGATCAATGTCGTAGTATTTCTTAGAATTGTGTCCAGGCTGCAGGCAGTGTAAACCTCCCTTCCTCATAAAACTGACTCATTAGTGACTGGATAGGTCAGAACTTGCTATCATGAGAAGAACATCCGTATCTCTGAACGAAACATCACAGTCTTGCTCAATTTTGGATGATGTAAATGCGTATATTTCACTTTATGTAATTGTTTAGTCACCATTATTCTTGTCTAGGCCGGAACAGATAGACATTGCACTGGATTTACCAATGGTCATAATACAATTTGCACCCTTATTACGGCCACAACAGATAGACCTCCACATGATTGTACTTAACCGGACTTAGATCACCATAGAACTCTATGGCAATCTAGCTTTGGTTCAGTAGAGCCGGGGGGCATAATACAAAGGCAAAAATGTTGCTGTATTATGGCCATGGGAAAACACTTTCCAGCTTATTATTACTTACTTAAAGGGCAACTCTAGTCTGATCTGAAAATCCTCCTATTTCAATCCATATCCTTCACCATAGAGGGCAGTATTATCATAGATCGATCAAGACAAATGAACTTAAACAGTGACAACTATTTTTCTGAGCCGGAAGTGTGAGGGCAACAAGGAGCAAAAGATTTAAAAAAAAATACTGTGCTTAGGCGGTATCTACACATATTTATTTATATCCAGTTGGTTGTATATCGCCGACATATTCCACAGCCCTGTACAGAGATTGTTACCAGTCACAACAGTCCCTGTCCTCAATGGGGCTCACAATTTAATTTTCCTATCTCAGATACATACTGGGGCCAATTTCATAGGAAGCCAATTGACCTATCAGTATGTTCTTCGAGTGTGAGAAGAAAACGGAGAATCCCTTAGAAACCCACACAAACAGGGGGGAGAACATACAAACTCCATGCTGATATTCCCCTTGGTTGGAGTCGAACCCAGGACCACAGAGCTAACCAACCTATAGATTTTGGATAACCAATTTAGACTATTATCAAAGTAAATATGGCCGTAGAAGTAAAGATCTGATTGTATTCAACCTATTGTTGCCCCTTAGACATGACATAGCACCCCATTAGGCTTATTTCCAGAGATTTGACCAAAACCTATTCAGGATCGTTGTCTCAGAGTAGACAACAAATCTGCTACATTATTTTGGTTAAAAAAAAAAACTAATGTCTTAACTTCATCTTCTTGCAGTTATGTCCCAGCTATATTGATTCCTACTAAAAACGAAGTAGGAGGAGAAGCTAGCTACTTCCTTCCTCATTGTGTCAGCATTGAACAACACGTTCCAAGATTTTTTGTATAAAAAAATACACAAATTTACAGTCTGTAAATTAGGATTATGGTCTTGCCCTGTCTGTTACATCTCTGATGATACATCTGACTAATTTCTGAAGGACATTAAATTGGTCATTGCCACCAGATTGTTATCCCACACTTCAGACATGGGTTCAATCAAGTATATCTACTTACAGTTAAAAAGGTATCGGGGTGGGAGGGTTGTCTAACTGTCACTGACTTCCAGGGAGAGCTGAAAGAAGGTGGGTGACAAAGAAATTAGCCCCATGAGAGTTAAAATGGCCGACAATGGTTGTTGTTAGCTACTTCCTGTTTCAAAGGCTGAAGGCAGGAGAAGTCTGATCTTACAAGACTGTATATAAGGAGGCAAGTTTTTATTTTTGGCCTACCCCTGGACCCATGTAACCTTCACCATTGAAGGGCGCTCAATCTTGTATGATAGGAGAAGATTTTATTCTATCGCAGGCATTGAGAACTTTTAACTACCTAATTGCTGAAGGGTTTAATAAGTTAAGAGATTTCTTTGCTCTCCTGTTTACACAGATAAGCCAATTAGAGATCAAAGTCCCTGTGATTAATGTAGCGCATCAGGTTAGTGGGTGAGGGGGCACAGAGCAAGTGGGCAATCCCGAGAAAAGGTTTTATATTGAATAGAAAGGGCGTGAGAACCAGCGGCTATCTTGTCCCTTAATGCTTGACAGACCCTGGGTTCTCCTAATGCCCCGTGCTGATGCTTAAAACAGGACAATCTTTTCATGTAACGCATGGCATATCCCAGCATCCCGCTGAATTGCCACAATGAAGTCCTGGCACTAAAACTGTCACTTTCTGTTAATAAAATGCATGAGTCTTGTATTATTCTCTGTGCCGTCCTTTGGGTATTCGGCCTCCTCCAAACAGGGGGGCATCATAAATCAGGCCAGTGAAATGAGAATATTACACACACATTTGCTGCAACAATATCACTGGCAACAAGATGACAAAGTATTTTCATTTATTTAGAAGGAATTAAATGCCGCTCAATGATGGTAAAGTCACGCTGGCACAATGCCAGGGGAAAGCACCACTTCTAGCTGGAACGTCAGAGCGCACCTGCCATTCTTACAGATGCAGCAAACAGGAAGCAATGTATTTTGTTTAGCGCTTCCTGCACGGATTGGTTTTCAACACAAACTTGGACGCTTCCTGTTTTCACTTCCTTATTTAAAGGCACAGTACCCTATTTTATTTTCTTAGAAAAAAAATAAAAGACCGGTCAGGGCAGACAGTCCTGAGAGAGAACGCGGGCAATAATGGTCATGGGACTCTTTCCAATCACCATAGTTATAATTTACCAGATTAACAAAGTGCCTTTGAGTAGCATTTATCTTATTTGTGAATTATTTCTTGTTGGAGATGCTGTGTTACATTTTAATACATCTAACTAAGGGGCCCTCGGACACTGCCTTAATGCCTGAATGGTCCAGAAACAGCGCCACTCTTGGTCTGTGTCTGGAATTTAATCCAAGCTGCAATACCAGGCACGGCCTATTGTCAAAAGTGGTGCTGTTTTTGAAAAACAGACTCTTTTTATACCAATCTCGTACAATCCTTTAAAGGGAGTATCTCATTAGAGACAACTCCTTTCTGTTTGAAGCCACAGTGGTGATCAGCTGATCACCGCGGTCTGGCTCCCAGTTGGAAATGTAAACTTATATGGCGGCCACTCAGATGAATGGCTCGAGTCTGCCACAACGTGAGCTGTGAACAGGGCTTAGCTGCAATACCCGACACTGACAATGGAAAGAGTGGCAGTGTTTCTAGAAGTAGGCAGCCATCTTTTTCCAATTTCATACAACCCCTTTAAATGTTATTCCTTGCTGCAAAGCACCATGGTCCCAAATTTCAGGACCATGCAAATGCATTTAGCGGTAAACGGCTACAAATATTGGTGGTCATTGCATGTCATTTAAAGATGTAGGACCTGCTCTTTGATCGCCTCTGCTGAATGGGCATAAAAACCATAGGGGAAGCCCATGCCAGGGGTCGGGATCGAGCTCCACTTGCCCCCGTGGCATGAACCAGCCAGTGGTTTACCTAGTCTGTCCTTCACCTGGCACAAAGCCAATTTTTGTGCCTGCATCATCACTATGTGGTACATTTATGGCACCGGTGAACACCTCCTAATATATTGGTGCATCTTTTGCTGATCGTGTGACAGCAATGCAAATCTACGCCTGCTATGAGCAGGTGTAGGTTGCGCCATAATTTTAGGAAATTATGATAAATCTGTTTTCTGACCGAGGCTCCTCCCCTTTGGCTAAACCCTGCCCCTTTGTAAAGTGACAAGAAAAGTAAAAAGTCGCACATTTTAGTGCAACTATGTGCCAAAATGTTCAACTTTTTTACACCAGAAAACTGCGAAAACTTTTTGATATATGACCCCATTAAATCTTGGTAGTAGTCTCTATGTATTAAGAAGTTCATCATTGGATCTGATTGGAAAAAACCAAGCAATCATCTAATCAATACCTCCCAACATTTGCATCCTGCTTCTAAGTTCCTCCCCCTTGATCGGCCTTGGAACACCCACAAAACCTCCCGGGAACACCCACTTTTAATGACATTATTGTAATACCCACCTGCTTTGTGACCCGTTCGCTGGACAATCCAGTGAAAAATGGAACGGTTGTCTAATCACATGCAATGCCCATCCTCCAAAGACCACCCATTCAGACTATGGCTCTGAATCTGCAGAATATATTCCAAATATACCTATTACTTAAAGAGCATGTCTATCTTGGCAACCATTTTTATTGCTTCATAGTGAAGCAATTTACAGTTTTGTGTATAAAACTCCTATGTGTCTCCATGGTTACAGACTACAAACAATCCCTATGTAGTCTGATCCTGCAGCCACGTGTTACTCTTCTTGCTAACCTACAGAGAGTAGAGGAAGATGGAAGGCAGTATCACAAGGCTGCAGTATGAGACTACACACATGGTTTATTTGTTGTCTGTAACACATAGGTCTGCATAGGGGCTGCATACGCAAAACGGTGGGAGCTTTTTAATCACGACTATTTGCAAAGTTGCTACAATTTATATGACTTCATGTTTGTCACAAATAAGAAGTCCAGAGTGATGAATATATGGTAGTTTATGAAATCTAGTTTTCCCATTGCAAAACCCTGCCACAAAACCACCAATGCAGTACTGGAATTCCTGCTCTTATCACTCATGGTATCCCCCCTCCCCTTGATTTCTTAGTATAATCTAGAAGTCGGAGGTAATTTTTCTGATTTGGAGCCCAAAATTCCCTGCATGGACATAAAGTTAAGCCCTTAAAGGGGCTGTCCAGATAAGAAAACTCATTTATTATAGAGGGGGGTCTGTTGTTTAGGATTCTCATCTCTTGGCCAGAGTGGAGAGTGGTTATAAAGAGCTTATCTTTCTCTGGAGGACCTGTCCTGTATTACACAGATAACCCATTGATATAAATGGGCACTGTGTAATGCTTAATTTCCCCTGTGGTGGCGCTGCAGAGAGATTGAACACTTACTGCCAGGTTTCCCCACAGATCACAGCTGATCGCTAGAGGTCCTAGTAGGGAAAAACTTTGTGATCAGCTTATGGTCAAGGGACTTTTCTAACAAGTCGACATTGTCCAAAGTGAAGAACCCCTTTAAAGGGAACCTGTCACTAGCATTTCACCTATTGAACTTTACTTATCCCTCACTGGCCGCTACTTTCAAAAGTTCATTGCCATTATCCCCTCTCCTAAACTCCCCCGACTGTAAATAACGGTCTGCAAACATTTTGCACCTTTTATCGTAATAATCCGGTGTCCCATTGTACGCACACACCAGAAGAGGACATCAATGCACAAGCTCAGGATTTTGTGTGGCGAGGAGCTGTCAATCAAAAGTAAGGAGGCGGGGTAAACCCGGAAAGACTTGAGGAATGACGATATGACTCTTTTCTGCTCATTAGCATACGGTGTGGGAACACTAAAACATTGAATATTAAAGCTATAGAGCCGACTAAGAAGACAATTATATGTTGGATAGAAATGATTTTTCACCCACTTCCCCCAGGTATTGCTGGTTTAATAGTTGAAATGCTGGTGACAGGTTCCCTTTAAGGACTTTTAGGCTTTAAAGAGATTCTGTCACCACATTATAAGTGTCCTATCTCCTACATAAGGAGATCAGCACTATAATGTAGGTGGCAGTAATGCTTTTTATTTAGAAAAATGATCTATTTTTACCACTTTATTAGCGATTTTAGATTTATGCTAATGAGTTTCTTAATGCCCAAGTGGGCGTGTTTTTACTTTAGACAAAGTGGGCGTTGTACAGAGAAGTGTATGACGCTGACCAATCAGTGACCAATCAGCGTCATACACTTCTCTCCATTCATTTACTCCGCGCATAGTGACACTGGGTTATTCACTATGTGCTGTCTTGGGGTAAGTGCACACGGCAGCGTCCATTACGGCTGAAATTACGGAGCTGTTTTCAGGAGAAAACAACTCCGCAATTTCAGACGTAAAGGCAAGTGCAGGCGTTTTTCGCAGCGTCCATTACGGACGTAATTGGAGCTGTTTTTCTATGGAGTCAATGGAAAACGGCTCCAATTACGTCCCAAGAAGTGACAGGCACTTCTTTGACGCGGGCGTCTTTTTTACGCGCCGTCTTTTGACAGCGGCGCATAAAAAAAATGACCGTCGGCACAGAACATCGTAAAACCCATTCAAATGAATGGGCAGATGTTTGCCGGCGCTTTGGAGCCGTATTTTCGGACGTAATTCGAGGTTAAAACGCCCGACTTACGTCCGTAAATAGGGTGTGTGAACCCAGCCTTATACTGACACATTAACGTTACAGAAGTGTTTAGACAGTGAATAGACATTCCTTCCAGCCAGGACGCGATGTCTATTCACAATCCCGATACTTCGGTAACGTTTCTGTGGTAGTTACAGCAGAGCAAGCGTAATCTCGCGAGATCACACTGTAAATGACAGGTTACAACGAGATTACGTTTTGCTCTGCTGTAAGTACCACAGAAACATTAACGAAGAGTCAGGATTGTGAATAGACATCGCGTCCTGGCTGGAAGGAATGTCTATTCACTGTCTAAACACTTTAGTCACGTTAATATGTCAGTATAAGACAGCACAGTGTGAATAACCCAGTGTCACTATGCGCTGACTAAATGAATGGAGAGAAGTGCATGACGCTGATTGGTCACTGATTGGTCAGCGTCATGCACTCCTCTGTACAACGCCCACTTGGTCTAAAGTAAAAACACGCCCAGTTGGGCGTTAAGAAAGTAATTAGCATAAAGCTAAAATCGCTCCTAACGTGGTAAAAATAGATAGTTTTTCTAAATAAAAAGCACTGCTGTCACTTACATTATTGCGCCGATCTCCTTATATAGGAGACAGGGCACTTATAATGTGGTGACAGAGCTTCTTTAAAGGGGTTTTCCCATAATTAACATTTATCAACTATCCACGGGATAGGTGATAAATGTATGATCGCTGGGGGCCCCACTATTTGGACCCCCACCGATCTCTAGAATGAGGGTACCGAACCCTGTTCCTCCTCACTGTAGGATCGTAGTAAGGAGGAATTTGAACGTAGCGGCGGTCGCGCGTGTGCGTTGCTGCTCCATTCAATGTCTATGGGGCTGACGGAGAAATCGGAGTACTGCATTCCTATAGACTATGGTCGGGTTCTAGAGATTGGTGGGCCTGTGGATAGGTGATAAATGTTAAATGTGGGAAGACCCCTTTAAGGACGCAGTGATTTTTTATTTGGGTTTTCATCACCTCGTTTTTTTCCATGGACATTGTTTTATTTTTTGCAGGACCAGTTGTATTTTTTAATGGCACCATTTTGGGGTACATATAATTTATTAATGTTTTTTTTATATAAATATTATGGTAACTTTGGTCTTCAGGTCATTTCAATTGCGGCGATACCAAATATGTACATTTATTTGGGGTTTTACATTGAACTCAATAATACAACAGTATTCAGTACGTTTCAGAGCGCCCCCTACTGGTGGCTGCAGGCAACTTTAGCATTTAATTGTCTATGCAGGAAATGTAGAGCTCTGTATCAGAAAATTGGAGCTCCCACACTGAAAAGATACTCTATATGGACCAAAGTATTGGGACGTCTACAGGAGCTTTTATGACATCCCATTCTAAATCCATCGCATTAATATGGAGTTGGTTCCCTCTTTGCAGTAAAACATCTTTCACTCTTCTGGGGGCTTTCTACAAGATTTTGTAGTGTTTCTGTGTGAATTCTTTCCCATTCATCCAGAAGATCATTTGTGAGGTCAGACGCTGATGTTGGGGAGGGGACCTGGCTCGTAATCTCCGTTCTAGTTCATCCCAAAGGTGTTGGATGGGGTTGAGGTCAGGACAAGTCAAGTTCTTCCACACCAAACTCCCCCAACCAACCAATTGACCAGTCATGTCTTTATGGAGCTTGTGCACTGGGGCGCAGTCATATTGGTAAAGAAATGGACCGAACCCCAAACTGTTCCCAGAAAGTTGGAAGCGACAATTGTCCAAAATGCCTTGGTATTCTGAAGCGTTAAGATTTCCCTTCACTGGAACTAATTGACTGACCCCTCAAAAACAACCCCATAGCATTACCCCTCCTCCACCAAACTTTACGGATGGCACAATGCAGTCAGGCGGGTAACGTTCTCCTGGCATTCACCAAACCCAGACTCTTCATCAGACTGCCAGATAGAGAAGGGTGATTCATCACTCCACAGAACACGTTTCCACTGCTCCAGATTCCAGTGGCGGTGGCTTTCCATCCAACGCTTAGCATTGGGCTTGGTGATGTAAGGCTGGCATACAGCTGCTCGGCCCCCATGCCATGAAGCTCCTGGGGGAGTACAGTTTTCGTGCAGGTCGTTAATACAAGAGGAGGTCTGGAATCTGCAGTTATTGAGTCAGCAGAGCGTTGGCGGCTTTTAGGCACTATGCTCCTCAGCACTCGGCGCCCCCGCTCTGTATCTTTACGTGGTCTGCACTCCGTGGCTGAGTTGCTGCGGTTCCTTCCACTTTACAATAATATCACTCACAGATGATGGTGAAAATCTAGGAGGGAAGAAATGTCACAAACTGTCTTTGGGGTCCTGTTGTAAAAGAGCCCCATTACAGAACTGATGACCACCAGAGTATTCTCTGGTGATCCAGTCGACCTCTAGCTGTCCCCTGCCCTTGCGGTGTCCTGTCTTTGTTTCCCCCATGGGTGTTGGTGGACTCTGAAGATACGTGGGGTTGACTAGTGGTGGTGGAGGACACACAATTGAATGTGGTGATCGATGACGCCAAGAGACCCATGGCACCAAACAAAAGACTGAGGGCACGGCGGCCGACACATAAACTGTGCAATCTGTACAACTAAACAGGGGCCCAGAAGTGGACCCGATCCAGCCAAAGGGGGTTTTACAACAGGTACGCTGCTTCTCCTGGGCTCATGGGTCGCTCATAGATTACACGGACATTGCATCATCCCAGTCAGTCAACCAGCGAAGCGCCATCATTTTATCTTTAACTATTTCACTGCCCTAGCCCACCGGGGATGTTCCCATTAACCTCTTCACTACCCTAGACTACCAGGGATGCTAAGCACAGCTGCAAGTGAAATTAAGACTATTTTGCTGTTTTCCAGAGAGATTACAAAAAAAATATAAATAAAATGTTGACAGTCATTATTCATTTTACATATGAGAAGACGTAAGTTGCAGGTATGCTGGCGGAAGGGGTCCACATGCGTTTTTTGCACTAGACCCTCAATGTTCTGTGTTTACTTACTATCCTAGGTGTCCTCACTGTTCTGTTAGGCTGTGTTCACACAGGACAGATACACTGGGTAAAATCACACAGCGTATCTGCCCTGGGCGCCGCAGGGAATGCCGCCCGAAAAACCGCACTAAACTGCACATAAAAAAAAGTTTCATACTTCCATAGCCATGGCGACACGTCCCGCTACCGTCCTGCAGCCCGGCCTCCTGGGATGACGTTTCATCCCATGTGACCGCTGAAGCCTGTGATTGGCTGTAGCGTTCACATGCGATGAAATGTTAGCCCAGGAGGCCGGCCCTGGACGAAGAAGCACAGAATTATGGGTAAGTATAAGATTTTTATTTTTTTTCTGAGTTGCGATTTTTGTGGCGGATCGCTGCTTTTCTGCAAAAATCGCAACATCTGCTATTCGTTGCAGGTTTTACCTCCCCACTGAATTCAATGGTGAAAACACGCAACAAATAAGCAGCGATTACGCAAATAGAATGACATGCTGCGGATTAAAAAAAACGCTCCGCAGGTCAATTTCTGAGCTTTTTTTTTCCTGTCTTCATTTAAGCAGCGCGTGGATGAGATCTGTTCAAATCTTTGATGCTACTGTATTATTGTGCGGATTTTACGGAAACAAAATCTGTTGCGGAAAAAACGCAGTATTTACGCTCGGTGTGAACTTACGCTTACGGTCTCTTCCCTACTCCGACTCTGATCCTTCCATTTCAGTTTTGTTCCCATCCTATTCAATATCACTACCTCCATATGTTCCCTTCTTATTCCACCTCAAACTTTTTTAACCTTTTCATTACACTCTCCCTTCTATACCTTTAGTCCCCATGCTGAACGGGTAAAACATCTACCAGCACATCCCATCGGACTGAAGATATTTATGTCCGAAATACTATATTAATATATCTCAGCAGCATTCACCAGCCTAAACATCATAGTGTCATACGCGTGCTCATTACAATGTTACATAGACGATATTGCTGTTTGAGATCCGTATTTGTGGAGAATATGTTACTCTTATACTTTACTTTTTTCAGCCATAAAAACAAAGATCTTCCTCTATTCCAAATAACAGTGCAGTAATTTTATGTTATTAGATAGAAAGCACTGAAACATCTGATATATGTCTACATAAAGAGAGATTTCAGTATGCTCCGGACCATTTTAGGTTTATTAGATACATTTTCTATGCCAAATACACGCCATGTGAACCAGTCAACTGAAAAGTCATTTACTTCATTCTAAGAGTATGTTCACACGCAGTGTTTTCAGCCGTATTAACAGGGCTAGGTGAGTCTAAGTATTCTAACTTTTTTTTTGGGGGGGGGGGGCACAATTCCTGAATGGGAGCACTATCTATAGGGGGAACTGTGTGTGGCACTATCTACATGGGCGATTGTGTGGGGAACTATCTACAGGGGGCACACTGTATGGCCCTTTCTACAGGGGGCACAGATTGTGATCCTCTCTACAAGGGGCATTGTTTGTGGCACTATCTACAGAGGGCACTGTGTGTGATACTCTCTACAGGGGGCACAGTGTGTGACACTCTCTACAGGGGGCACAGTGTGTGACACTCTCTACAGGGGGCACAGTGTGTGATACCCTCTACAGGGGACACTGTGTGTGACACTCTATAGCGGTCTTTGATTAGGGCCCCCAGACATAACTTTGCTTGGTACCTCAGTAATGCCAAATCCACCACTAACCATACAGTGCACAAATAATAGTTCTATCAATAATCATGTCATACATTGCTCAAACCCAACCTATTTGCAGCTGTTGTCAAACCAAATTCTCTGCCATCTCCTACCAATTGAAGATGCCCTTCTGCCTGGCTACAGTTCTCCATGCCATCTAAAGTTTCAAAGGGTTCGGTTGAGTCAGGACTCATTGGTTCCCCTCCCCTAGTTGTAGCTGGAATGCATTCCTCATTCTAGATGCCTACCTGGCCCGCTCTTGGGTGTGTGAAACCCGTAGGGGGTGACGGTCTCACAGAAATTGCCCCTTTTTTTACTCCAAGTGGCATTAAGCAATTGTGCACGCAATATATTAAGTATGATATTTTTTTTTCAGTGACTACTTGGAATTGTTCAGATATGAATGATAATTGGTTCATGAAAACAGGACTTTAGGTCAAGGAGGACCGTAGATTATACGTTACCTACAATTTGAAAACCCTAACCTCACTTATATATAGACGTACCTGCTGAAAGAGAACTGGCTGTGGTAGATCACTGACAGAATGTAATGGAAAATTCTTTCATCCAGCCGAAGTGTTAATGCTGAAACCATAAACCCTGTGTTAAGCCAAGGCACACTCAGGCCAAGATCCAAAAAGATCCAATGGCCATATCCAAACTTTTCCTCATCCCTAATAATAGATCAGCTCAGCATTGACGCTATAGCACTCCTCCTTTGGACCATCCCCTCCATTGCCCCTTCCACCAGCTTAGCCCATCATAGCCTCGTAAACTGGCTAACAAACTCCCCCAAAAAGGATGTTGAATCCCTAAGTCCCCAAGATTCAGGGTATGTTCACACGAGGTCATTACGTCCGTAATTGACGGACGTATTTCGGCCGCAAGTACCGCCGGACCGAACACACTGCAGGGAGCCGGGCTCCTAGCATCATACTTATGTACGACGCTAGGAGACCCATCTTCATCTCCAAGACAAATGTGCACGTTGAAGGGAGTCCAATACTTTTGTAAATCGGACTACATAGGCTGGGATCAGGACAGGCCAAAAATATCTAGAATAAAATTTGTCCTGATCCGGTCTATGAGCAGATATTTTTGAATATCCAGGAGCAAGACAGCAGTAGTGGTGAAAAAAAAAAAGACGGGGACTTGCCATTTTGGAGGTTGTCTGGGCCATACATCTCTACTACTCACCAGATCAGGATTTCCGGGCTTGGGTAGAAGACCCACAAAGAGTGGGAAATTATTACATTGGTAACTGTGCCAGATGGCATTATGGTCCTGGAGATCTACATTAACACATTAGGAAAAATTGGGGTGGCATTATGTGAAATACTGTAGATGTCGAGAAACTGCATCCTTCTTGATTGGCAGGAGCACAGGAGCGGGCACTCTGACATGCCTGCCTAGGCACAATAGAAATCTGTGCCATAGGGGGATCTACTACCCTTGTGGTGAGCACCAAATATATTCTACTAGGAACGTGTAGAATTTTGTAAATCCATATAAAATTGTTGCAAATATGGTGCCTAACAAAGGCACCATACGGTGGCATCGGGAGTGCCTTATCAGGCACTACCATAAAGAGTCCGTGCACAGTTAGCCCATGGCCATTGCGAAGAGCTACTGCATAGATTCGCTCCCACTCTGCTGGACGTGGCACAACCATGATCACCCATTTATTTTGCATGGGTGTCCTGTAGAGGGGTTGAACAGAACTAGAAAAACATGGCTGTTTTCTTACAAAAACAGTGCCACACCTGTCCTCAGGTTGTGTGTGGTATTGCAGCTGAAACTCATTTACTTAAATAAAGGTAAGCTGCAATACCAGACACAACCTATGGACAGGTGGGGCGCTGTTTTTGGAAGAGAGCAGCCATGATTTCTAATCTTCTACAACCGTCTATTTTAGTAAATACTTGTACTCCCTATGAAATAACAAATCTGGAACATATTTACTTATTACTCTGCGATGTGCCGTTGGCCTCAACAGACAGTATCCCACATGATAGCCTTGGATACATGGCCTCAGTATACAGTATCACACATAAAAGGATTAGATACAGGCCCCGGCAGACAGTATCACACATGATAGAATTAGATAGATGGCCTCAACAGACAGTATCACACATGATAGTATAAGACACAGGACCTCAGTAGACAGTATCACGTGATAGACTTAGATACATGGCCTCAGCAGACGGTATTACACATAAAGGTATTAGATACAGGCCCTAGCAGACAATATCACACATGATAGGATTAGATACAGGGCCC
Source organism: Rhinoderma darwinii (assembly GCF_050947455.1). Lineage (NCBI taxonomy): Eukaryota > Metazoa > Chordata > Amphibia > Anura > Rhinodermatidae > Rhinoderma > Rhinoderma darwinii. The sequence goes on from NC_134699.1 coordinate 57,338,814, forward strand.
CAGCACACTGTATCACATATGATAGAATTACATACTCAGCCCCAGCAGACAGTATCACACATGATAGGATTAGATGCAGCAACTCAGCAGACATTATCACATACTAGGATTAGATACATGGCCCAAGCAGACAGTATTAGGGCTTATTCAGACGAACATATGATTTTCGTCGCACGACCTATGTTAGTCAATGGGGCCGTTCAGACTGTCCGTGAGTTTCACGCAGCGTTTGTCCGCTGCGTAAAACTCACGACATGTCCTATATTTGTGCGTTTTTCGCGCATCACGCACACATTGAAGTCAATGGGTGGGTGAAAATCACGCGCACCACACGGAAGCACGGGGCGTTTTTTTACGCGGATGTTTTGAAAAACGGTTGTGTTAAAAAACGCCCGCGAAAAAGAAGTGCATGTCACTTCTTGAGCTGTTTTTGGAGCCGTTTTTCATTAACTCTATAGAAAAACAGCTCCAAAAAAACGGCCGTAAAAAACGCCTTCAAAAATGCGAGTTGCTTATAAAACGGCTGAAAATCTCCTGAAAACAGCTCCGTATTTTTTTATTAAGCGTGTGAACATAGCCTTAGGCCCCATGCACACGAACATATTTTCGCGGCCACCATCAACCCGCAAATCTGCCGGTGAATTTCGGCCCCATTCATTTCAATGGGCCCTTGCACACGTGCATTGCCCAGGAGCCCGGACCACAAAAAGAATGGACATGTCTTATTACGGCCGTGTTCTGCGGTCCAGGCTCATAGAAATGAATGCACGCAGCCGTCAGAGCCGCAAATCACGGCCCGTGCACACCACTACGGTCGTGTGCATGAGGCCTTATACTTACTCTCCCTGCTCCTGAGTCGGTTCCTCTTCACCTTCTGGCGCAGCGCTGGGTCCGAACACCATTCAGGACGTTACCTGCGCTGCACATACAACGTCCTGATACCGAAAGGTGCCAGGAGTCAGCGCTGCGACCGAAGCCGAAAGAGACCCGATTCAGGAGCAAGAAGGGTAAGTATACGGAGAAAACGGCGGGGACTGATACGGTTATGGGCATAACGGAAAAACGCCACAATGCAGGATTATAAGAAAAGCTCCAGAATTGTTATTTCATGGGGAATACAAGTTTTTTTTACTAATACAGACGTGTCAGGAGAGGGGGAGATCTTCTTTAATATTGGGATGCAGGTTACCTCCATATATATAATGTAGAGCAAATATTCTTGAGACCCGATTGGCTGATATTATTGACAGCACTTTTTATATTATAATAATATACTCCACATATCTCATTGCTAGAAGAAACATTTACAGTTTGTATTGCTCTATAGAACTATGTAAAAATCCTAATCTCATCCCCAGCCAGACAAACCGGTTCAGCCTTAGGGAGGGGACAAGGACGTCACACCCCGGGGCGGTGTCTTGCAGGCATGGTGGACAATAGCGGCCCCGGGAGCTTGCAAAGGAATAATGCGCGGCTCCTTTAAGAGCGCAGAAGAATGCGACAAGCGCAGAAGAGCGCAGATACTGCACAGAGCTGACGCACCGAGGAAGACTGCGACCGCGACGTCGTCCAGAAGACTGTGTATCAATGTATCAAGGCTTGATCTCCATCCAGGACTGCATTGAAAGGGTGGGGAGGGGGCTGGATTTCTTCATGGGGGGGAGGGGGGTCATGCATGCTGTTTGTGGACTTAATGCTGTTTCTTTAAGCCAAGGTAAGTGCATCTACCCTCAATAAAGATTTGGATGTCACTGCACAGTGGTGTGTTTGCATTGCAATGGTGAGTGGTGGAGGAGGAGTGCAATGGAATAAATATGTATGTGCACCCTTTATAGTGCCAGACTGGCATTGAGCAGCATTGGCATATGAAGAGTTAAAGGCCAGGGAAGGGGAAAACAACATTTAAATGCCTGGATGGGGGGAAAAGAGATTAAATTTCGCTTCTCTCTCATCAATTTTCTGTTTAATGTCACTGGGACTCCATTGTGGGAGAGGAGATACGTCACACAGCCATAAATTTGTGATTATACAGCTACCAGCAGCCTCTGCTCTAATTGAATGGATTTACTCCATGCAAGGCAGGTAGAGAGAGACCCCTGAGCTGTGAGATACCAAATATATATATATATACATATAGATCTAATAAAAACAAAACCTAAAATATCAAAACACAAAAGGAGCCGCACAGTGACCAGGCAGTCAAAATAAGGAGCAGCAATCAAGGGTCACATCGATACGACTGAGGAATCTGCCAGATCTGGAGCCGACTTTGTTGTACTGCTCTGTTTTTTTCAAGCTTTTACCCTCCTCCCTTCCATTTTTTTTCTTGGATTTTTAAAGAATGAGTCAAGACAACTCTTCATACAGTAGGTAGGTGATGGGTTATTTTTTTTTACTCTATACACACATATATATATATATATATATATATATATATATAACACAGAATTTTCCGATGAATATATCTGGCAGAATTTTTTTTTATAATATTTTGTATCAATTCTCTATCTTATTAGACATATATACTATATTTTAAACAAATATATATACTATTTATTTTAATTATATACTATTTATTTATATAATTTTTCAATACTATTTATTTTTATTTATATACTCCTTTATTCATTTAGTATTTATTTTTATTTATTTTAAAATATATATTTTATCAGCAGGATAAATTCACCCTTGTAGTAAAACCAACGAGGGAGGGATATTTTAGACGTGTGGTTCATTGTATGTATGTGTGTATATATATATTATATTTTTTTTGTGAGGAGCCGAACAAAAAAAATAAAAATAAAAAAATACATGAGAAAAATAAATAGAAATTGATCAATCATTAAGTGTTTGGATTGAATGCACATACACACGTATATTTTTTTTAAATATTTTTTTTGCACATTTTATGTCGATTTAGACCTCTTATGTTATCATTTAGTCCCATACACGTTTTGCTTAAACGTTTACTTTCTTAAAATATTTAATATTGTCACAAAACCCAGGTATATATTATTGAAAAAAGTGAAATAATAGGTTGATACAACTATTTTTGTAGTTTTTTGTTTGTTTTTTTCATCGTAGTAGACTACGCATTTAGTTGGAAAAAAAATAATCAAGAGAATACATATTTTATTATCGATTGCCTACTTTATATATCCACAGTAGAAAATATACTGCTATAGCTAAAAATAATTAAATTTTTATTTAATGATTATTAATTAAATGCATTGACATTTCAGTTTATACCCATGCCAGGAAAAATTGACATCACTTTATTCTTATCATTTTTATTTTCTTTTATATCCATGTTTATATTTTATAGTTTATTTAACTTTTTTCTTATTTACAAAAATATTGTCAGTGGTGAAAAAAAAAAATTACATTTGACTGCTAATTTTTTTTAAATTAATTTACTGATAAGTGAGGGTGTGTAGTCCTTGCTACGAAGCCAGTATGGCTGGAGAGGGCCCTCAAATGTTCCAAGACTAAATCTAATATTCATCACTATAATGTAATATACAACAATATTTTGTGCTGTTGTATGTAAAAAGTAAAATCATATCACATAAAACATATTAAAATCGTAACCCACCATTTTTACGTTATTTCTGAATATTCACATTCTCCTCATTACATAATAAGTATTATTAGTTTTTATTAATTTTATTCCGCTATTGTATTTTTTTAAGCCTAAAATATCTACGTTTTCGAAGATCTATATAATTTTTTTCAATACTGTTAGATTTTTTGTTAGGCAAAAAGAAACAAAATAAATAATCTTAATATTGATCTATTTTGATTATTGGGGGCTATTTTACCCCCTTTGTGTTACCCATATGTGTTTTTGGTAAACTTTACAACCCTGGCAATCACTACGGTTTTTGTTTTTTTTCAGTTTTCTATTTGATAATCATAATATTTCTATGAATTTATCAAAATTCGGATTTAAAGGGCAATTTAATATAGACCTACAACAACTATATTTCTGTACCTGCGTATCTATAGGATGTTTGTAGAAATTTAGAATTGGATTTTAGGTCGTGAATTTAGAAGAGCGACAAAGCAAGGATCGTGAATCAGGGTGTGGGTGATCCGGGTGAGCCCTGTGTTCCTGTCTGTGGGGAGTCTACAAAGAACTCTTTGTTTCCGCTTCGATTCTTTTCATTTTTCCTTTGGTTTGGAATTGTATATCTTGATTTGGAAACAAACTTTCAATCAAGGGACCAGATAAAGACTTATTTTTTTTTAAATCAGGAAATCGCCTTTATGTGTTGATACCACAAACAGAGACAGTAAAGACCGCAGTTCTTTTTTATTTACCCAGATCAGAGGCAGAATGAATGCAAAATACGCACTATTTACCCGGCGTCGTATTTGCGACTTTTGAATAATAGCACAACAATAATGTTGTCGACTATATTTGTGTAGTCGGAATGCACTTTGTAAGTCGCCCTATGAATATTATGGCATACAAATAGGTTTGATCTTATTGTAGTCATAAGAGAATTCTTTCCTTGTGCGGTTACAATACAAAAAGCGCAAACAAAAAAAAAAGGTCAAAATGGCGCATTTATGGGTAGATGTAATAAGTGCGGATGGGAGGATTTTTAATGTGATATTTTTAGGACTGAATAATTTATGCAAGTGTTGTTTTAAAGCAATTTCCAATAGCTTTTTGGAAGAGCACTGAGAGCATGCCTATTCCCTGCGCACTTAAGTGGAGGGATTGATCAGAGGGGTCTGGCGGTCTCTGGAAGATGGAGATAAGGGTGCGCTTGGTCACTGCTCAGCCCAATCCCTCTCCTCGCCCTAGGAGACTTTAGTCCTAGTCTATATAGTTCCACCAGGAGAATTTTTTCCACCATCCAAACCCATCTGGAAGCTTCATCCATCACTTGGCTGTCCATGATTCCAAACATCAGCTGCACTCAATACCATTGATCTGCCCAAAGTCCATGTTTGCATTGATAATTAATAACTAACAAGACTGGGCTGTAATAAACCCTCTCCCTTTCCCTGGACAGGCACATGCAGCCTCCCCTCCCCCAGTGCTCATGGACTGATCTTATCTGGACCTCTGGATGGGGACAATAGGCTCCCTGTCATGGCTCTGTGATGGGTAGAGTTCGAGGGTCAGGCTGATTATAGAAGCTGGCAGCAAGGGGTTAACTTGCATGCTTAAACATACATGAATTGTTGAGAGAAGGGGTCTCTTATGTTACACATGGGAAGGCTATATGCTAGGGGTCTATGTAGGGGTGCTGGGGTGTGTTTTTAATAAAGAAATCATACATTATACCCATAGCTGTATAATAGAGAGACATTCATTAGTACTCATCACTAGATAGATAGATAGATAGATAGATAGATAGACAAGCATATTTATTTAGCATATTATAAATTAAGTGTATAAAAAAATAATAAATATATATATATAACAAAGTCATTAGTATTCATCAGTACTCATCACAAGATAGATAGATAGATGGGAACTAGATAAAGATAGACAAGCATATTTATTTTACACACTATAAATAAAGTGCATAATATATATATATCAGACAGTTATTCGTATTCATAGATAGATATATAGGTAGACAAGCATATTTATTTTACATACTATAAATGTAGAATGAATAATAAAAAATAAATAAATATATATATATAGGAAAAATCTATAGTCTCGATAATTTTATTATAAGATCGTGTGATATATAAATGTATACATAATAGAAGGTGTCTTTTTAGTAAAAAAAATAAAAATGTACACGTTGGAAGATTCTCATGTCAGTCACTGGCACATGTCCACTATCTATCTATCTATCTATCTATCTATCTATCTATCTATCTATCTATCTATCTATCTATCTATCTATCTATCTATCTATCTATCTATCTATCTATCTATCTATCTATCCTCCAGTTGTCTTGTTGTGTGTGTCATGTACATGGCTGGTACTTGCTCGTGCATTGCTCAGTCGGGGGCTGTGTACATTGGGGTGTGCTGTCACTAATTACCTGTGTATCACAACATGCTCCCTGTGACATGCAACAACTCGCTTCATGCAACTCCGATCCCACATCTTCAGCCTCTTATGGGGGAAGGAGGGGGATGCAGTGGGGATAATGCAGCTGTGCTTTGTCCACTGACCATCCACCCGGTCACTGCTGTGCCCCCTTACCCCTGCAAGGCACCCTGACTCCCCCCTTACCTGCTGAGTGCTATAATGTTACTGGACATTATAATGGTATTATTAATAATTTCCATATTAGCAGCACAGGCTAAATGAAAGTAAAGTTTAATGCAAAACAGATGGAGGCTCCATTGTGATCACCTGACACAACCCAGGCAAAGATGTGTGTGAACACTGCTTATATTTAGATACAAATTAGGATCTACATTTAACAAGGAATTAAGTAAACTGTGCTAAAGAGTGTGGGGGAGGGGCAGGGGGGCTCCATCACTGCAAGAAAGACCCAGCACATGGCAGTCTACAGACCTGGAGGTATTAATATCTATCTATCATTACAATAATATATTAGCTTTATCGTATACACACTATTATATAGTGTTTCTTATATTCTATCTCTCATATCTATATATCTAAGCAATAATATAATATCCTTACAGTATACACACATTATATAGTGTTTCTTATTGTATTATATCTCTCTCATATCCATCTATCTCATCGTCTTGTAATATAATATAATCTTTTTTATATACACTCAATATTATAGTGTTTCCTATTATATTACCCCTATTTATACACTCATACTTATCTATCTATTTATCTATCTTGTATTACAATAATATAATATCCTTATATTACTGTTTCTTATTGTATTACCCCCTTTTATTCTGTCTCATATATATCTATGTATTTATTTACAAATCTATCTAATCGTCTGGTAATATAATAATATCCTTTTTATACTCACACAACACTATAGAGTGTGTTTCTTATTATTTTACCCCCTTCATACTTCTATCTATCTATTCATCCATGTATCTATTTTATATGTATCTATGTCTATATATCTCATCTTATGATCAATATTTATATTTCAATGTATCTATGTATTTCTTTCTGCTGCATTTAAGAATATGAACACACACACACACACACACACACACACACACACACACACACACACACATTCTTATATGCAGTAGAAAGAAATATTCATACATCAGTATTTATGGCAGTGTAAATTTGCAACCCATGTAAAATAAAACTACCGGGCAGTTTAATCCTAGAAGATGTCCTACATTCTGTTTTGTTCCTTTTTTTTCTCCAGTAAATCAGAAATGTATTTATTGTTTTCTTCCAAGTCTCATCTACAATGTAAACCTGTCCAGCCTGACAGCAGAGGAGAAGGAACATTATCTTACAAGGGAACACGCAGGGAACGGCTCTGATTTTCAATCCCAGTTGAGAACTGAAGCCCCGACCTAAATTACATTCAATGCAAATAATAGTCCTATATCATTCATTAATCTCCTGGGTATAGGTCAATTCCCACAGAATATACGATCTGGTAAAATCTAGGAATCGATGTATTTATTTTTTTAAAGTGACAGACAGTATAATCACAGATCAGAATAGTATAGGCATGAACAGACCTCATGTACGTGTTGTAGTCGGATATGGAGCACTACAGTTCTCTGATGCGACGGAAAATATTGTGGCATACTCTATTGCAGAGCCATTTACGGAGTGTCTACTGTCCGTAATACGGATCCGCTTGCTTCCGTATTGTGGGGTAAATACATGTACATGTACCTGGTACATGTGTGAGGGTCTGCATGGTGGAAGTCAGTCATTAAGCACATAGCACTTGAGTACAGTTGTTTTGGTCTGTACCCGGATCTGATGGGTGTCATTAACATTAGACACAACTGTGACAATGAAAGGTGAGGTGTCGGCCCTGTGTTCTCTGCCTCTTTGCAAGGAGAGGAAATTGGGCGATGGGGCGGGCGGGGTTCTAATAAAACTCCTCTGACACTTTCCTGATTAAAGAGCTCATTCAGCTTTTGTGTTTTTGTCTTCCCTATCATTTCCTTATTTTGTGGACAGTTATTCTTGTTGTGTGGCACTTTAGGTGATTCCCCTACAACCAGAGTCGTCTCTGTCGGGCAGATGAACAGATCCAGGGTTGGCACCAACTTATGAAAAGCAGTTGGAAGGAAATCAGTGACATTGGTGGGAATAGTACAGAACATTACTGGCCCCGTGTCATTCATTTCTGCTGGAGAAGTTGGGATGATCAGATGCTCTCATAATGTCATAATACTATGCAATGCAGTACGTTTTCATAGATAGATAGATAGATAAAAAACTGGATATATTAGATGAGAGGAAAAATTAGATATGACTAGATAGATATAAGATGAATAGATAAATAAGTTGAATAAATAGATATGAGATTGATAGATAATATAAAAGATACAATGCAAAGAAAAATAAATATGAGTTGGATAGATAAATATGAAAGAGAACAAATTCGATAGATAGACATAAATAAATATGAGATAGATAATATAAGAGAAAACATGGATAGACCTATAGATATGAGTTGGATAGATATGAGATAGATAGATAGATAGATAGATAATATGATAGAGAACACATTTAATAGATAGATATGAAGTAGATAATATAAAAGAGGAAAAAATGGATAGGCCTATAGATATGAGTTAGATAGCTTAGATAATATAAAAGCACAAATTCGATAGATAGATAGATAATGAGTAAATAGAAAGATAGATAATGAGAGAAAAATAGATAGATATATAATAGGTAGATAATAAAAAAAAGATACTCTTCTCATACAATATCATTCAATAGCCATTGATGTGACTCCTGTAAAATATAATTGGCATTGTGCAGCAGCTCTGTATTGTCATCTGCCCGTTCTGTGCCCCATAGCAGTCAGTGAATTACCCCGCAGCCTGGAGACATCACTGTCTATAGGTCTCCATAATGTAAGGTCCAGCTCACAATCTAGAAAATACCTGGATCACCAGTGTTCACCAGACGTTGTGATAGATCTGATGTCTCCACGTTGTCAGAAGTGCACCACATGGAGGCCCCAATGCTGTCATATGGCCACTATTCTATGTAACATACAGGATTGTAGGGGATGTAGCAGTCATTGCAGTGCCAATATATCGTAGGGTGACTATATATTATCACATAGACCTGCAGTGGAACATGCTCATTACACGAGGTCCTGGCATTAAATGATTGCCTGAAGCATGAGCAGAGCTGGGTGTCCATATATCTACCAGAGGCACCCCAAAATGCGTAAACAGGTCAACTAGGTGATAAACTTGAATCCCTCAGGTGTGTGAAATTCTATATTTGCTGGATAGATGAAGTGTCCATAAGTCATTTTATTCTGAATGAAACATTTTGCATCCATATAAGATTGTGCGTCTTAATACTGCGCAGTGTAGCCTCATACAAAGGAAATGTAGAATATGAAGGGGTTAATACACTACAATGTCTACTCATCTATGAAGACAGACTGCAATTCTTTCTATAGTGGTAATATCAAGTATTATTATCTCCTGACTGCAAAATGAGCCAGCGCAGTTAGATAGAGTGAGAGATATGAGAGATAGATAAAGATAGAGTTAGATATAGATATGAGAGAGAGATATAGATAGATATTAGATAGACAGATATGAGAGAGATATGAGAGAGAGAGCGAGAGAGAGATTAGATGGACAGATATGAGACAGATAGATATGAAAGATAGATACGAGAGAGATAGATAGATAGATAGATAGATAGATAGATAGATAGATAAACATATAGATATGAGAGAGATTATAAAATATATAGATCATAGATAGATAGATATGAAAGATAGATACGAGAGAGATCATTAGAGTGATAGATAGATAGATAGATAAACCTATAGATATGAGAGAGATTATTCGATATATAGATCATAGATAGATAAATAGATAGATAAATAGATAGATATATAGATGATAGATATGAGAGAGACAGATAGATATGAGAGATTATTAGTTCGATACATAGATTAGATATGAGAAAGATATGATTGATAAATATAGAGACATGAGATAGATAGATAGATAGATAGATAGATAGATAGATAGAAAGAAAGAACATGGTGTTGGGTTGGTGTCCACGACAGGTAATGATAAAGGGTAAAGTGGACATGTGCCAGTAACTGACCTGCAAGTAACAATATTATTAACCCCCTCCTCCCCATTATACTACTAAACATCTCTGGAGAGAACAAACCTCAAATCCTGACACAAAATCCCTAATACACTGATATGTCAGGACTTTTACACGGGGTCCCCCTGTGCATCCATTTAATGCCAAATCACACTTCAGGTCTGGAGCGGGGGTCCCCAAGGTCGCTGGAAGTGGAGGCGGCCGTTCTGAGTTCTGATAATTTATACCACATTTGATGTATTCAACATCTGTATTTGGACGCTGCCTCCCTCTGCGAGTGATAACTTACTAATACCCCAGGAGTATGGGGAGACCCCCAAATTGGCTAAATCACCTCATTCGGCTTTGCGGTTTTATGAGCTTGGCAGTGTGCAGGAGTACATTATGTCTAACCCTATACACACTCGTACACACATGATAGATAGATAGATATTATATGAATATATAGATATAGGAGACAAATGATATGAAGAGATAGAATAGAGAGAGAGAGGACATGGATGGATAGATAGATAGATAGATAGATAGATAGATAGATAGATAGATAGATAGATAGATAGATGAATATATAGATATAGGAGAGAAATGATATGAAGAGATTGAAGAGAGAGATATATGACATGGATAGATAGATACAAGAGAGATTAAATAGATAGAAGAGAGCGATGAGATAAATAGATAGATAGATATGAGAGAGATGGATAGATAGATAGAAAGAAAGATATAAGAGATAGATAGAAAAGCGAGATGAGATGAATAGACGGATAAATAGATATGAGATAGATAGATAGATATGTTATTGCACACATCTGCATACTACCATAGGGTTATGGGGGAGACCCTTATATTGGTTTTAGTACCACATTTGATTTTGAGCTTTTACACCAATCTGACGTGTAGCCCTACATGTGTTTATACATATAAATGATCAAATACCCTTACTCTAACAATATCTACTCTACCGTCTATCTATCTATCTATCTATCTATCTATCTATCTATCTATCTATCTATCTATCTATCTATCTATCTATCTATCTATCTATCTCCTTCCTTGCACATCCTCTCTTCTCCGATACAATAATATTTTTTGAGATAGCTGTCAGGTTTTCTAATGCATTCACTAACTGGCAAGTCATGTAACATCCCGCACCTATCTAGGTACATCTTGTTTTCTTGTCCATTTATTGCATCCTAAAAACAATGTTTACATACAGCACTGAAAAAGCACCATAAGAAAATAAACCGAGAAGATGAAGTGCAGATGTGGAAGTGGGCAATTGTTTAAAAGACCCTGCCTTCTAGATGGTGAATGGTAAAGTTGCAAATGATGGCAAGATAGATATCTATCGTCTAACATAGGAAAAAAATAAAATAGATCATATGTAACAGCATATGACAGTACAGTGTCTAATCTATCGTCTTCTAACCTAGAAAATAAAATAAAAGTGTGGAAATAGGCATTAAAATGTTTAAGGCATAGATAAATAGATAGATAGGAGATAGATAGGAGATAGATAGATGGGTAGACAGATAGATAGATATGAGATAGATAGATAGATAGATATTAGAGATAGATAGATATAGATAGATATGAGATAGATATGAGATAGATAGAGATGAGATAGATAGATATGAGATAGATAGATAGATAGATATGAGATATTTCCAAACGAATAGGCAGCACAACACAGGTTCCATTCAGTGAATAAAGGTTTATTCACCCAAACGACAGTGCAACGTTTCAGCCCACATGGGCCTTTCTCAAGCATGCCATGTGGGCTGAAACGTTGCACTGGCGTATGGGTGAATAAACCTTTTTTCTCTGAATTGGAACCTGTGTTGTGCTGCCTATTCGTTTGGAAATATATATGTGGGACTGGAGTCTGAGGTCCTAAGGCTTGTGCACACACAACTACGCATACTTTGCGTTTATATGTGCTGCTCCTCCTTTTTCTACTTAGATATAAGATAGATAGAGCGATAGATTTGAGATTGCATTGGCTGAGGCTACACTGTCATATACGGTATTAGTCATCTGTAGCATGCATTATGACAGTGAGGGGTTAATGTAAGGGTGAAGTGCCTTCAGGTTGGGGTTCTGCCTGCTCAGCTGAGGAGGGTAAATATTTATTATGTGTTGTGTGAGTGGAGGGAAGTATTACAGGCCAGTGGTGGAGCCTGTACATTATATACAATGGGACAGGATGCCCGGCTGATAGCCCAGTGTCCACACACTATCTGACCAGAGAAGTGGAGGAAACACCTTGGACTCAGGGGCACAATGGCCTGGAAGGGAGGCTCCCTCCATGCAGCATGGAAAATGTCATACATGTCATTACTGATGCACAAACAGGCGGATGTTTTTGCAGCAGAACTCCCCAAACTCTCATCCATCTCAAGGGTAAATAGTTAACAAAGGAGCCATTGATGCATGGGGCTGGGGAACTTTCTTCCAGCAGGACCCTGGGCATGGTAGCCTGCAGCCATTCATGGAGCATAGCCCCGTCCTTGCTGCATGTGTCCCAGGAGTGTATATTATTATTATTATCATGTATGGGCGCATTATATCTATATGTACACACAACATACCCTCATTGCCCTAATACTGTCCCCCCTTTCAAGGGTTAATGCCACCATATCTCCCAGGGCAGAGCTGTTCTTTCCTGCCAGCTGAATTATTTCTTATAGACTCATCCCATCCCCTATGGCTACATAGTGCTTACCAGCTCTTTATAAGTTATAAACTCTAGTGGACAGTATATAGGCCCAGGTAAATGCTGGGATGGTGAAGATCCCGGAGTCTATATGGGACAAGTCATCTCCAGACAGGAATCTTCAGTGCAATCCACCCATGGAATAATCCTACTAGTGTAATAATAGGATATCAGAGATTATAGAAGATATAGGTGGATGAGGCTGATGTAGTGTATTCACTAGCGATTTATGGGCCATATCTAATAACTAGACAGAGGATATATATATATATATATATTTATGTAATATATCTACTACGTATATGTTCTCCACTATATGTGCATGGAGTACCCCCCACTAAACAGAGGATGAATGCAGTGTATATATATATATATATATATATATATAAAATGTTCTCCACTTTGTGAATTGTGTACCCTACACTGACTACACAGAGGATGAATGCAGGGTGTGTGTGTATATATAGATATAAATGTTCTCCTCCTATATGTGCATAGAGTACCTCCCACACTAAACTGAGGAGGCATGCCATGTGTGTATGTATATATATATATATATATATATATATATATATATATATGAGTGTATACCTTCTCATTCTACCCCCTGACTATCTAGAGGATGCCTGCAGGGGATAATATGGGATATATATATATATATATATATATTCTCCTCTATATGTACATTGGGTACCCCCTGACTATATATAGGTTCCTGTCTTCAATAATCCTCAACTTTACCAAAGTTTTCCTACTGCAGTTGCCTTGGACTTAATTCCTATAAATGTCCGCAGTATTTGTAAATAAATCATATTAACCCGTTGAGAACATGGACTCAGATTTACGACGTTTAGTTGAAACACTACAGAATAAAGTCCAAGTCGAGCTGTCAATACCTCCAGAGCCGCACTTCTCCCCAGCCAAGGTAAACACTATGGGAGTCTATAGACGTCTACCCCAGAGCTGCCACTATATGGGGAGATTCAAATGAAATTCAGTATATAGGTCCGCTCAATACATAACCTTGCAGCGGCACTGTGAACCCTCCACTCCAATTAGGGAAGCAAATTCATTAAAATGTCTTTTTTTTAAATATATATTTTTTAAATAAATTAATAAAAAACATCATATAAATATATATATATATACATACAATGCATTCGGACGGTCTTCAGACCCGTACACTTTTTTCACATTTTGTTATGGTGAGGTCTTGCGTTAAAATAAAAAAAAACAAGTTTTCCCCCCATCATTCTGCACTCCATACCCTATAATGACAAAGAGAAAACAGAATTTTAGAAATTTTTGCAAATTTATTAAAAATGAAAAACTAAAATCTTGCATTTAAATAAGTATTCAGACCCTTTACTCAGGACTTAGTTGAAGCACCTTTGGCAGTGATAACGGCCTCCAGTCTTCTAGGGTTTGATGCCACAAGGTTGGCACACCTGGATTTGGAGATTTTCTGCAGGTCCTCTCAAACTCTGTCAGGTTGGACGGTGACGTCGGTGGACAGACATTTTCAGGTCTCTCCACAGGTGTTCCATTGGGTTCAAGTCAGGGCTCTGGCTGGGCCACCCATGGACATTCACAGAGGAGTCCCCTGCGGTACTGTGGTGTCTTGGCTGTGAGCTTAGGGTCATTGTCTTGTTGGTAGGTGAATCTTCGGCCCAGTCTGAGGTCCAGAGCAATCCGGATCAGGTTTTTATTAAGACTATCTCTGTACTCTTCTCCATTCATCATTCATCATTCCCTCAACCCTGACCAGTCTCCCTGGACCTTCTGGAAGTTTCTGTCCTCTGCACACAGGATCTTTGGAGCTCAGCCAGAATGACCATTGGGTTATTGGTCACCTCCCTTACCAAGGTCCTTCTCCCCTGTTTTCTTAGTTTGGTGGGGCGGCCAGCTCTAGGAAGAGTCCTAGTTGTTCCAAAATTCTTCCATTTAAGTATTATGGAGGCCACTGGGAACTTTCAGTGCAGCACAAACTTTTTTTGTACCCCTCTCCAGACCTGTGCCTCCACACAATCTTGTATCTGAGCTCTACAGACAGTTCTTTAATCCTCATAACTTGGTTTTTGCTCTGATATACATTGTCAGCTGTGACACCTTGTTTGGACAGGGGTGTGTCTTTCCAAATCATAGTCAATCAAATTAATTTACACAGGTGGACACCAATCAAGGTGTAGAAACATTTCAAAGATGATCTAGAGAAACGGGAGGCCCCCAGAGATAAATTTCAAGTGTCATAGCAAAGGGTCTGAAAACTTATGTCCATGCAAAATTTTAGTTTTTAATAAATTTGCAAAAATTTCTAAAATTCTGTTTTCGCTTTGACATTATGGGGTATTGACTGCAGAATGATGGGGAATAACTTGATTTTTTTAAATTTTAGTACAAGACCTCAACATAACAAAACGTGAAAGGGTCTGAAGATGTTCCGAATGTATATATATATATATATATATATATATACATATACACACACACACACACACACACACACACACACACTATTTTCTTAATTATTTTATGCCAAACTCAATTATATCATCAATTATTATTTTGATCATTCTTATATTATAATATAATATGAATGATAAAAATAATTTATATTAAGTTAGTACATGCTTGTATTTTATTAAATAAAATTGAAGTATATAAATACTATAGTAAGTGTAAATATATATATATTTAAAATTAAATAAATAAAAGTAAAAAAAAAGTAAATTTTGCACATTGTAATATGTACAGGAGAAGGAAAAAAGTCCAATATAATGTAAACTGAATGTTCCGTATACTCTGTTCTCTGAATATATATATATATATATATATATATATATATATATATATATATATATATTTTTAACCCACAATGCTTATGATATATAGGACACACCTATAAGACCTTCTCCAATAATATTTCACAATGAATATTGGTAGTCGTATCCGGTACACAGCCCCACTGCTATACACATGTGTTATTTGTTTATTTAGATTGATACATTGTATCCGGTGACTTTGTGTACTTGTCTATTTTTGAACATTCCCCATCGCCACTTTCCAGTCCTTTGTTCCAAGATGACTAGAAATGTAAGTGCCCCCCACCCACCCACCATGGCTACACAAGAAATAAGGCCACATTTTTTTTTTTCAATATAAAATATCCTTTATTGAAATTTCACATTGTATCTGAAAGTATATTTTCACTCACGACATCATTTCTTCTAAGTTTACAAGGCTTGTATACAGCCCTCCTCCCTTTCTATTAACCCCTTGCTCCTCCGCTCCCCTTACTATGGCCTATTCTCTAGTTACGCTGCAAGCTTGAGTGCTAAAATTGACACAATGTAACACTATACATATAGTATTTCACTAGTCTCGGGGTTATACATTGCACCCAGCAAATCTCCATCCCCTTCTACTGTGCAGCCTCTCAATCCCACCCTGGGGGGAATCACATAAAAATAATGAAGCACTCAGTACTCCCCCCCCCCCCACATCCCATGTCTACCTATAGCAGCCCCCCACCTCCCAATGGTTTCCAGATACCCCATACCTGAATGGGCGACTCCTGTATGATCCTATAGATCTTCTCTGGAAGCAGAAAGCGAAAAAGCAGCCGCATAGTCCTTGTTTTAGCCTCTGTATATACCATAGTAGTCCAGTGCACACTTAAATTGGGGAGGGGTACATCTACCCCCCATTGTAAAGTGCACTCCCCATGCTTTCTATGCATAAGAGATCCACACAAACCCCCCTGTGCTGCCCTGCATTATTTTTAGGCTTCTCTAATAGTAAATGCATCGTTTCCCTTTGAAGCCCTCACACTTTGCTCTCTTCTTGGCTCTGGGGCCATGGGGGTCTGCCTATGGAGAGGCGCCTTGAAACCGTCTCCAGCTTATCTCCTTTCATTGAACTGCTGGGGTAGGCTGGAAACAGCCAGGCCCAGTAATTGCTTTTTTCAGGCAGCCCAGTGCGGACTGGCCAGTAGCCAATCAGCGCCTTGTTTACAATCGGTGATTGACAGCTGGCTGGCGCTGGGCCAACCAATCATAGACGTCTAGAAGGGGCGGGGGAGAGGGCTGGATAAAAGATAAGGGGGGTGATGCAGACTGGGCAGTAACTCTTCATCTACTGGAAACTTTTTGGATGAACATTTTTTTTGTGTTCTAGGAATTCCTCCTTTAAATGGAGTTTGGTGTCACCAGATTCCAATTTTTGGTTGTAAAAGATCAATTTCTTTAATTTCTGCACATTTTTGTTTATTGGATTAGTGAAACTAGAACAAGGATGCCCAGCAGCAACCTGTGGCCCTTTGGATGTAATTACTACTCTCAAAATGCAGTGATGGGCATGCCTAAAGTTGTTGTCACACAATATTTGGAGGGCCACAAAGGGATCCTGGTTCCTGAGTGGGGGTGGTGTAAATGCCCCTCTGCCCTATGAAATAACACCAGTCTCCTAGATGGCACAAGTATATTCAATGCTTGAAGTTGTAGCCCCACATCTGGAGGGCCACACAGGGATGTAGAAATAGGGGGTGTAGAGGTAGCAGTTGCACCTGGTTCCTGAAGGGGGCCAAATGCCCCTCTGCCCTATGAGAAGACACTCGTCTAATATATAGTGCAAAATAGATGGGGCAGGGGCGCAGTTACATACTTTGCATTGGGTCCCAGGAGCTTCTAGTTACTGCTCTGGGGCCACGTTTGGCCTTTTTGACATTCTGTTCCACCAATCAGATCTAGACCAAACCAGATCGGCAAGAACATCTTCCAGATCAATAGCAAGTGGCAAAAATGCTTGGATTTTGGATGAAAATTAATGGAGTTATCCCGCCCAACCCCCATTGTATATGCAGTTTATAATAATACCAGTTCTTGCATTAGAAGTTTCCGTCTCTTTAAGGCTCCAGATTATATAGGGGACCCTTCTCTGCCTTTTGCACTGATATAATTGAATATTCCAGCGATCTCCTTCCCGGCCGGGAATCCCCAGGGTCTATAATCTGCGGCTCTGATCCCCTAATCCACACTGACATGTATCAATAAACACCTCAGTCTGTCACTGGAGAAGGGTCACAAAATCTAAATAATTCCCCCTCCCCCTGCTCATAATCCCACAGCCTAATAGCCTACCCATAGATGTACCCTCTATAGCACTACAAGTCCCAGCAGGTTCTACCTGACTGGTGCATTACTCCTGAGCCTTGTAGTCCTTCGAGTCTTCCATAACGTTTGCTGAGATTTGTAGTCCCACAGTTGCCCACACGTGGGTGTTCTGGTATTTGAAGATCCACAACTGACCCTGAGAGTTGTAGTCTGACATCCGATGTCCTGAGAGTGGTAGTTTAATATTAACTATTCCTTACTAAGGTCTCCTATAGGCAACAGCCCCTGCTGGGAGTTGTAATTCAACAGCTGACCCTTAAACATTGTCTGGGTGGATTTAAACGACCCCCTGTCTCCTGGGAGTTGTAATTCCTCAACTGCCCCCCCTATACGTTTTATGGAGTTAAATTACTCCCTTCCTCCAGAGTTCCCCCTAGCTTTCCTTAGAGTCGTAGTCACATTCCCGCAGATCCAATGTGAGTTGTAGTTGCCCAACTACCTCCCACTTGTCTCCAGGGAGTTGCAGCAGTCATGAGTCTTCTGGACGTTGCAATCCCTCAACTGACCCCTAGAAGTCTGTATTTCCCAGCTGCCCGGGTCTCCTGAGAGTTGTGGTTCTACAGCCCGCCTGCCATTCTTAACCCATTCATTATCACGGTGGGACGATTCTACATGTCACCCCTTTGACCTCACTCCATCACACCCAGTGCCGAACCCTGTGATCTCCAGGATCAGCCAGTGCACTGGGTTAACCCCCTAGTGGCCGCCACTGTTCCCAGCACTGAGTGACACTCATCCATTTGAGTAGCACTTATTAAAGTTTCCTGCTTTTCCTCCACCTCTGCTCTTTTGATCCTTCCCTCACCCCCACATAACCCCTTCCCCTGACCCTTTCCCCTCTGCTCCCCTCCCCCATACTTGAATTAGGCGCCTTTGTGCTGCAAGCCAGACCTGCCCCCTCCAGAAGCTTTGATTGGCAGCTTGAGATCCCCCTTCCCTCCCCCTCCCTTTCCACCATTGATTGGCAGCTTCCTCCCCAAGACTTTGATTGGCAGCTCCTATTCCCTGCACTATCCAATAGCGCCGCCTGTTTACGGCAGGAGAACTGCACGAGTTCCTTCTCCAGCGGCCAATGAGACTGGCAGCAGCTCATTAGTATGCGAGAGAGGGGGGCTGCTCCAGTGAAGGGAGGGGGGGGCTGCAGAGAGGCTCAGGCCGGAAGCACCCAGTCCAGTCACTGCATGCAGAGCCCGGGGAGAGCACTGCGCCCAGCCGCCTGCCCCTGCACCCACTGCACTCACAGTAAGTACCCTGAGCTTCCTTCCAGCATCCCAGGCGACAGATCGCTGCGATCTCCCTGTGATTTCCTACCAACCCAGCAGATCTGCGACATTTGCGCACTCTCCTGTTACCCCAAAAAAAATACATATTTATTATCAATCCCGAAAAAAAAATCAGATCGCGTCTGAAAAAGAAGCATTATCGATTATACGCACTACAGATCACCAGCGATCACATTGTACAAGAAACCTAAAAATATCTGGATGTAAATTCACAACTAAAATGAGATGATAAAATATTCCTGATCGATGCAATCTTAAGAAAACAAGGAAAACTATGCGATTTTACTATCAGATTCTAGAGGGATTTTACTCCAGTTACGGAATCTATTACTCTATGGATTGTCATCGATCGGGAATATTTTATGGTTGGAAAAAAAAAATTATATATAAAAGAAACCTCCCAAAAAATAAAATATAATTCCCCTGTTAACGCGAGATAGTTGTAGTATAATATCCTATGGTAGATTTGACTGTACCGATGGGAATTTAATTTATATTCAATGTTCCTTTAAGAATGTATCTCTATGTTACACTGTAACGAAACACAAAATAACGCTGATCATAAATACAGTGGGATCACATGGAAAATACTCTAAAATCGGTCCTAGATCCCTGTGAAAAAAAACAACAATCCTGTTTCTAAGTATTTATTATACGACTGTACATAGAATGCCGCAAACTCACAATATAAATGACTATGAAGGGTTAATAGAACGCAGATTGGGCGCAGGGTTGCGCGCTGGTGCTAAAATCTCTGCGCAACCCCCTCCTCCATATATAGAATGCGATGTTTTTGTATATTTGGATACATTTTAGAACGTTGAGGTTTGTTATGTTTTGACAAACATTAACCTCTTGTTTACTTGATTTTTTTTTCTTTATTTTTTATTCTTTTTTTTTATTATTATTACTCAACGGTTTACATAGGGTTATTTTGTGGCTCTGTATACATTGTGTGTGTCCCGAAACAGGACAGAGCTGGATGTATAGCACGGTCACAGTAGTATATACTATTTAAGAATGGAGTCTAGGGTAAAGGCAGGATGGGGGCGTGGGTTTCTTTTTGTTGCTTTTGTTTTTGTTGTGTATAGCTTCTAAAATATTTTATTTTACCCTTTTCTGTGCCTATATATTTGTGGGTGAGGGTTAAATTAATGTAAGTGGGGTATTGATTGTGTTTTGACCCCCACCCACCCCTCCAATGTAGCATACTCTCCCCCTTCCCCAATTGTATTTAAATCTCCTAATGCAATTTCCATTAAAAATAGTTTAGCATATGCAGTAGGGTGGTCAAAAGGAAATAAAAACAAAATGTGAAAAAAACCAAACGATATTGTGTGTATAGCTATACAATACTTGTTCCTGTTCTTATTCATGTATAGGCTTTAGTTAATTAAAAATAATATATAATGTAATTCAATATTTACTTCTACCTTTGGCACAAGGATTGTTTTCCCATAATGGATATTTTCTGTTGGATTCCTGTGGACTAAGAGCGCTGGAGATATTTTAGAGGGCACATCGATAGGACTGATTTTTATTCTCCTGCCGACGCGACTACTCACAAAGGATGGATTTAGGGGAATTATGGATCTGTTATTGATAAAGCCCTACAAGGAGAAGAAGTGATCTTTGTGGTCAATGGCAGGAGCCTGAAACTCCCCCAAAACCCTGGATTTTGGATATTCTTAAGCAGGATTCAGCTTCTGCCCTTGGTCCATCCATGCCAGTTTTCTGCCCAGTAACCCAGTAGTGGATGGCTGCAGCGTCTCAATCTACCCTGTCCTGGAAAAGAGACCTCCGTTGAATCTTCAGTCCCTTCACCAGGCTCTTCTGAAGATTTATTTCGGTATATATTTTTTTTCAAAGATTTTTCACCCTGTTTTATCCTATTTCTCATCTGCTCCTGGAACTGAAGACTAGAAAAAAAAATCCCAAAACACCGATGTTACAAGGGACTAGTTTCTTCATCAGTCAAGAATTAATCTGCAAATGAAGGGAACTTGGCACCATCTCAATCCACATCTGAAACCAAGCAGGAATGTCTACTTTTTGGTGTCACTGCAAATTTAGGTACTCTCCATGGAGCTAACCTATTTCTATGAGCCTATTACTGTATTCCTTGCATTGGTATTTAGTACTATCTATCTATCTATCTATCTATCTATCTATCTATCTATCTATCTATCTATCTATCTATCTATCTATCTATCTATCTATCTATCTATCTATCTATCTATCTATCTATCTATCTATCTATCTATCTATCTATCTATCTATCTATCTATCTATCTATCTAATCTATCTATCATCCTCTTGTATTAGAATACTATTCACATTGTACATATGTCTTTATATTCTACACACACAATATTATAGTGTGTGTTTTTATTATTGCATTAACCCCTTTTATACTGTCTTTAGCAGTCAGATTTTTCTTTTTTTCACTGAAAGCAGTTTTACTGCTGGGAGAGCCCCAGCCATGATATGCTTGCAAGGAAGGGGGTGGGGGTGTGTGTGTGTATGGTGGGGGGAGCTGATCTTTCAATACTCAGTAATTGCAAAGCAGGGGATTTTAAGGAAAACAGCAAGAACACAATAGATTAAGATTTCAGACCAGGGAGAGGTGGGGGGAAATCCTTTTGTAAAACAAAAAGGGTGAAACTATTTTTTTTTGTTTTAAACCAAGTTTTATTTAAGAAAATATTCCTATAATGCTTTTATCTGTGTGGATTTGGTGTGCGTACAGTATGATCTATGTGACTATATTATAGTGAATGTATCTATGGTGTGATTATTATATTATGCTTATGTTTTATTAAATGCGTGTACTGTTTGTATGTGTAAATACAATTCTGCACAGTTTTTATAGTTGTGTGTGATATATATATATATATATAATGGTGGGTGTGTTTGTTATAATAAGATATAAGTGTGTGTGTGTGTACTATATGTATGCATATAAAGTATGATATTTGTACTATATGTATATATGGTATAACTGCGCGTGTGTGTATGTGTGTGTGTGTGTGTATATATATATATATATATATATATATATTTCTGAACATACTATATATAAATACATATTATAGTACACACACTCATATTATATGTGTACCATATGTATGGTTCTTGTGTCTATGGTATTATAGTGTGTATTATATGTATCTATGTGTGTATGGTAATGTATTATATTATACTATGTGTACTATATGTATTCATGTATGTAGTATGTAAGTGTATTATATTATAGTGAGTGTACTATGATGTATGTGTATTGTATTATAGAGTGAATATATTTGTGTGTGTGTGTATCGTAGTGTATTATATTAGTGTGTGTGTGTGTGTTCTGTGATATTCATATATAGCATGCTAGTGTATTATATTGTAGTATGTGTGTGTGGTGCATTATATTATAGTGTGCCTGTAGTATGATTATGTAAGTGTGTGTCTATTGTAGTGTATATTATAGTGTGGGTGTTCTATGTTATTTATTCATATATAGTACGCTAGTGTATTATATTATGTTGTGTGTGTGTGTAGAGTTTTATATTAGAGCGTGTCTATTGTGGTGTATTATATTATAGTGTGTGTATACTATGGTATGTGTGTATGTATGTATATGTATCTGCGTGTGTTGTAGTGTATTATATTAGTGTGTGTGGGTGTTCTATGATATTTATTCATATATAGTACGTTAGTGTGTACTATGATGTATGTGTTTAGTGTTTTAGATTATAGAGTGTGTGTATTGTAGTGTATTATATTAGTGTGTTCTATGATATTCATATATAGTATGCTAGTGTATTATATTAGTGTGTTCTATGATATTCATATATAGTATGCTAGTGTATTATATTAGTGTGTTCTATGATATTCATATACAGTATGCTAGTGTATTATATTATAGTGTGCCTGTACTATATATAAGTGTGTATTATATTATAGTGTGTGGTCTATGGTGTGTGTGTATGTATGTATGTATGTATGTATGTATGTATGTATGTGTGTGTATATATGTATGTATATATATATATATATATTATGCTACTGCATTATATTCTAGTGTGTGTACTGTGATTTGTATGTGTGTATGATATAGTGTATACTATGATACGTGTGTAGTGTTTTAGTGTGTATGTACTATGATTATGTATTTGTAGTGTAATGTACTACATTATAGTGTGTACTATATTGATATATAGTATGCTAGTGTATTATAGTGTGTACTATATGTGTGTATTGTATTATATTATAGTGTGTGTGTTCTGATATTTATTCATATATAGTATGCTGGTGTATTATATTATAGTGTGTGTGTGTTCTGATATTTATTCATATATAGTATGCTGGTGTATTATATTATAGTGTGTGTGTACTGTGATAAGTATGATATAGTGTGTACTATATGTATTGTAGTGTATTATATTATATTGTGTGTTTATATATTCATATATAGTATGCTAGTGTATTCTACTATAGTTTGTGTACTATAATATGTATGTATTTATCTCTGCGTGTATTACATTATATTGTGTGCTATATTTATTCATATATAGTATGCTAGTGTATTATATTATAGTGTGTACTGTGATATGTATGTGTAGTATTATATTATAGTTTGTGTGTGTGTGTATTGTAATGTATTACATTAGTGTGTTCTATATTTATTCATATATAGTATGCTAGTGTACTATATTATAGTGTCTATACTATATGTATGCATCTGTGTGTGCGTGTGTTGTAGTGTATTATATTAGTGTGTGTACTAAAATATTTGTTCATATATAGTATGCCAGTGTATTATAGTATAGTGTGTGTGATATATATATATATATATATATATATATATATATATATATATTTGTATGTTTGTAATTTTTATATTTCTACATATATACTATGGTAATGTGTAAATATTATGCATGAATTTATATATAGTAATATACTTACTATATATAAACTCCTGCATCATAATGACCATAAACAGATTGCAGAATGCACACAGACCTCATAGAAATAAGACACACATCATACTATATAAACATATAATACACACATCATGCTATATAAACATATAAGACACACATCATACTATATAAACATATAATACACACATCATACTATATAAACATCATACTCTAATACCCACATTATACTATATCTACATATCCTAGTTCACATGTAATCCTCTTCTATGTAGAATTTATTATTATTCCCACTCCAGACCCTTTATATCTTCCATGTACTGGTGTCGCCTGTGTACGTCTCTGTGGTATTTTGCATTGACAATCCTGGTGTATTGGAGACCCACACTCTCTTTATTTCCACTGTGCACTATTAAATATTAATACAATGCAGTTTGAGGATCCTACAGAGATTACATTCTCACTGACAGGGAAGTGTCACTTTAGATCAACTTGCACAATTACAAAGAAACACCCCTCCCCCCCCCCTTTTTTTTTTTTTTGCCCTTGATCTAGGTGGACCCTGTGATCTAGCGGGTAATAATCAGTATTATTAATGTAACTCACAGACCAGGCCATAATATATCTTGGTTTACATATGGACTGAATGCTGTTTTCATAGATTTTTCCTGCTCTTGCCAGGTCTCTATAGAGCTGAGGTGCTGGACCTATGGCCATGTGTCTCTTTTGATGGGCAAGCCCTATAGAATGGCATGATGCCTTCTCCTCCCTTTGCTGATATGGTGACTCTACCCAGGGCCATAACTGCTGCACTGATTTCCACCATCCAGCTGTGTCTAAAGCTTTATCTTAGCTGATTCCACTAATCCATAGTTTTGTATTATCCCCTATGTCTGAAAAATGGCTTTCACTGACATGTTTAAGCGTGTATTTGGAGCGACTGCACTGCAGGGGTACGGTTACCTCTATATAAGCAGAAATGCTTGTATTATACCGTCATATTTGTTGACAGCTGCAGCATACAGTGGGTTAATATCAAGCGTTGGTTTTGTGGGGCGTTATGCTGGTCAGTAAATTTCAGCCACGGTTTTAGCCTAGTAGGAAAACTGGTTCATTTAGTTTTTGCTTTCCTCGTATATTACAAAAAAAAAAAAAATTAAAATTTTACCAAAATTATTATGCCTCATTACATTATTTTGTAGGGTTTTAAATCTGAACCCCATCCCCTTTTTTTTTTTTTGTATAAATTTATTTTCAATAACTGGACCTTGGCTACGAGGTACGTGGCATATTTATTATTAGGAAGCCCCAACTAATATACATTGTAACATTGTAATAACATATAAAACAGAACAAAAATATATATGTCAAAAAACATAATAATGATATTATTAATAATAAAATAAATAGAACATATAAAACATTCGTTTTTGGCATATGTATGTCTATATATATATATATATATATATATATATATATATATATATATATATATATATACTTTTTTACAGCTTTGACTACTCACGTTCCACAAGAACCTAAAACATAAATAAAATCATGCTACATGTGATGAGTTGTTTACTAAAAAAAATGACAAATAATAAGGAATAAAAATAGAAAAAATATCCTATTTCCCCAGTAATCAAATATAGAAAAATAACCCAAATTTAAAAAATGTGTTTATATTTCGGCCCCAATTCCCATTAAGGTAATACTAAAAATATTAGGATATGTAAATAAAATGTATAAATTATTTAGAAAGCTAGTAAGACTCTTCAAGCTGTTGAAAAAAATAAAATAATAATAATAAAAAATTATAAATATTCCCATATATTTTAGGATAATGTGGTTTTTATTTTTTAAAATTGTTGAAAATGTAAAGATTTTTTTATTTGCATAACTGATAAGTTTATTTGTGTGTTTTCTCATTAAAAATACAAAGGTCAGACTCCCCATGTATCCAGGGTATATTTTCCCATTGCTCTTACAATGATGTAAGTGGTAAGATTATAAAAATGAGTATTGGAAACAGCTGGATATGTCCCAGAAGTGCATTTTGGAGTAGTCCCACAGTAAGGCAGCCTGGATGGAAGGAGAGGTGCAGCCCAGGGTTATGGAGGCAGCCTGGTGAAATATTGCACAGTAACAGGGCAGTAATTGTTCTGTATTCCCTGACAAGTGGGCACTAATAGACAAATGGCACATAAATAAGAGTGATCTTGGAAACAGGACAACACCATGTAATGTATACAATATTTTCCGTCCAGTCATCAGTTCTGTATTACTTGAGTACTTGGTTGGGCTGTCATTGTGTCCATCTTCACGGTTGTTCTGGTGTCATCATAAGAATGTAAGATTAGTGATTTAATATGGGAACGTAACACGTAAAAAGGTTGTTGGGGTATTCAAGGATATAAAAAAAAAATTTGAAAATTTTTTTTTTCTACTTTAAAATATTTGTTTTCATTTTGTAATTTTTTTAAAAAATGTTTTCTTTTTTTTTTTTTAATTGATATTTAAATTGTTTCATTGATATTTTATTTTATATTGATACCTAAAATATTCCAAAGGGATTTTTGTTTTCAAAGCCTCAAAACTGTGAGATTATTTTTTTAATTCTGAAAATAAAAAAATATACATTTTATGCAATTTTTTTAATTTTAATATGTATATAGAGCTTAACGTGAACAATACTAGCATTATATGAGGGTAAAATCTTAAATACAGACAATTTGACTGGCTTTACAGTCGATTTTAAGAAGTTGTACGTATATTATCCTATGTAAATTAATCTGGGTGAATACTAAACTGGTGGAGTGTTCGTTTTCCCCTACTTAAAATTATTATATTTTTTTGATTCTGTAAATTTACTGTATTTTGGTAGGTGCTAAAATTTTTTAGCAATTTTATCTTACATGCCTGTAAATTTAGGTAAACTGCATCCAAAATTGCCTTAGCGACCATGCTGGCCTCATGGGATACAATTGTAAACTATGATCAATGAATAATAGTAGTTGTCCGTTCTGCGTGGGCGGTAAACGTGGACACGGATTCCGTTATTTAGCGTGAATCTGTATATACAATTTGATTGAATAAAATCAGGTGGACCATATAAATCCAACAGGCCAAACTTTTACAGGACTGGTTTGAAATTCATTGATCACCGATCTAATTGGCTGATGTGAAGTTTATGCAGATCACGTCTGTCAAACCATTTGATCAGAGATCAGATTGGATTTAATAGGCTCCGTATGTGCCCAAACCACTTACAGATGTCATCGCAGACATGAGCCAATTGACTGATGAAAATCTGATGGATTCTAATACAATTCTAAAGATTATGTTTCTACTTTTGTCATGAATTGTTACTGTGTGGCACTGTACAATGACGGTCTGTATCCAGAATCACCTATTATTTACCCTCTAAACGCTGTAATCTGCATTGGTCACCTATTAGTTAAAAACATTAATTTGTTGCCCCAAACCAATCCGTGTTAGATTGTCGTCTTTCAAAGGGGGGTTCTCTGCTATGGGCAATGACTTTTTGTTCTAAAAAGCCTATGATAAAAAGCATGGGACACCTAGCGATCAGCTGTAATCCGAGGAGCTATCTGGGAGCAAGTGTTCAGTTTCCCTGCAGCGCCACCACAGGGGAATTGAAGCATTACTCGGTTCAAATTGAAATCAATGAGCTGTTCACGTGCTGGGTCCTCCAAAGTGAGAGACTCTTTATAGCCACTCTGCGTAATAATTGAGGTTCCTGAATGGGGATCCCTCCCTATTAACTCAGAACCAGTCTCCTTTAAGGATTCTTGGATCTACAGATGATATTTTACCGTGATAGACAAAGTAAAATGGCCGCTACCACTTGATAACATATAAAAGAAACCTGTCTAGATAAAGTCAACATCTTTATCTACGTGGGGCATATGCTGGTTAAGCAGAGTTTATAATTTACTTACCGCTAGGTAAAGAGTCCTGGGAAGGCCGCCAAGGCCTACGCTTAAAGGGACACTAAACCTTTAGTCTCTTATCTCTGTTTACTATGTAGTTGAATGTTATCTTTTGGTGCCTGGGAGCAGCCATTTTGGACTTGGAAGACTATGGTGTTCCTCAATGGGATTAATACGGAAAAGTCCAGAAAAAATTTGCTTTTGGGGGAGGGGAGAACTGCATTTTTCAATATGAATGGCCTAGGATGATCAGGAATAGAAACGTGACCTCATCCTATACCCTGTATGTGGGGTTCCTTTACTAATTCCAAAATACTTCGGATTTAAAATAGAAGTAACCGAACCAATATGGTGTCAACTCTCCCTCAAGGTGGAATTCCCTGTGGGTTGCGATATCTGTGTAGTGCAGCTTATTTCACAATGCCGCCAGAGTACACACTTTTCTCTTTATAAGAAATTCTAAGCTTGTCTTATTTATGATTGTTGTTACCGATCCCTCTCAGGGGAACGAGGGTGGGATCAATCTCATATGACAACACATTTATTAAGAAGTATCTGTTTTCTGTGGCAGATACCAGGACTGCGCGTATTAGTTTTGATGACCTTTACTCGTATATATTTACAAAAAATAAAAAAATATATCTATGAAAGATGTTTAGTCTTTGGGCGCAGGAGAAAAAAAATGTGACTACATAAATCTGTGTATTAGGAGCTTAAAATGAAAATGTTTACATGCAGTGAAAGTACCTTTTTTTTTTTTATTTTTTTTAAGGCCGGTAACAAAAAAAAAAAAAAAAGTCTTGTCACAGTGGTCAAAGGAAGAAGGGTCTAGTGTACAATGTATGTTCAGTTAAATGGCTATATTACCTTTTTTTTTGGCCACTTGACTTTGTATAAATCCAATGATTGGTTAATCGCACTCTTGATGCTCCTATAATTTAGTATTTTTAATTTTTTTTCCATCTGCAGTAGATAAAATTGTTTGATTATTTGGTTTGAAATTATTTAAAATTTCAAGGGTTTGTCTCATGGTCTTACCATGACCACCCCTTTTTAGATTAATGTCGGACCCATGATCAGCTGATCACCGCAGGTTCGACTTCAAAACCGCAGAGGGTCCATGGTAGACGAATTGTAGTTACGTGTCGGCCATTCAAATGAGTGACCTACCATCTATTCTATGGAACGCGCCGGGGGGGGGGGGGGCACAAGCCAAATGTTGGTACTACATACTTACTGTAAGCTTCTATTACTAGTTACCTATACATTGATTTTACATTTTTTTTTTTAAATGTCAAGATCATAATGATTCCCAATATGTGTGACTACCTCCGCCTTCCACTCGAGCCCAGGCCTCCCAGTCTTGACCATAAATATGTATGCAATGATCCAATCACGCATATATGGCCATCGGACGTCCCTTCTAGAAGTTTCTATCATCATCTAATGACTTCTGAATTGACAGACTTGAATTGAAAGCTTATGTGGGTCAATGCATGGAACACAATTATGGCCTATTTGCTTTTTATAACGGCCATATTCGACCCCTTTGGGTTTATTTCATTGAATTTTTACCCCCCAATCTATTAGTCAGTCCACTACTAATCATCCAATCCTCCTCCATCAACCGCCATTGAGAGTTAAGGTGTCCAAGCACACTTAAAAAAGTTGTCGGTACCCGTTGATTTTCCGCAGAACTAGCCGACTAATGTGTACTGGAGTCTCCCTATTCTTGCATTTATTAAAACCTAAATCATTGCATCTATCAAACTCCTAGGATTAAGGTAATGCTATGTGTTGCCCTAGATTTCGTAAGAAAGTTAGTCAATGTGTCTGGTGGTGGAGGGGGACATATCATTGGCATTCTCAGTCCAAGGATCATATGGAAAATTTGAAGAGTAATGGCACAAATAATTTTTTTTTCAGTATATGTACAACTTCTCTTGTGTTAGACCTCTTTCCAGCACTGTGAGAGTTAATGCTTCAACATTCATGCAAGATCTCCATTTACAGCTGCATGTAGCACCCACCGGCCCGTTCACATGTCCATGCTACTGTAATTATTGCAATAATTGGTAAAGTTAATGCGGGTTCCGCCTAAACTAATAATTGCCGTCCGTATCACGAATGGGTCCGAGGTGACCGTCCTCTTGTATCTTTGCTCTAATTGGAATATTTAGCTTCAATATAGATACAATTTACTACTGCAAATTTTTGCAAATTTTTGTCTAATTTCTAAACCTTAAATCGAGGTTTTTCTGCTGTCTAACATTTAACTATGTCGGTGCCTTGATCTGGAAGGATTGTGAGTTTTTGTAAAATTGGGCTCAATAGGGCAGATTTACGAAGATAGAGAGATATATATATATATATATATATATATATATATCTCTCTATCTCTCTAATTTATTTTAAACAGCAGAAATGTAATGCCCTTCTACATGGACCAATGATCTGGCAAAAGTTACTCCTACGAACGCTCGTTTCTGATAATTGCCCTGTGTAAACAGGGCAACACTCCGCCAATGAACGAGCCAATGCGCGTTAATGGAATGATCTGCTTGTTTATGTGGCCAATAAATTAGACGGCAGCTGTATCGTTGATCGGCGCTCGTTTGTACGGCCCATATCGAGCCGTGCAAAAGGACTTTTAGACCAGGCAGTCTAAAAATGCTCCCAAATGATCACAATGGCGTATGCTCTATAATAAATTTGGCGCATCATGTTAGACACTTGTCTCTTATACATACTTTCGGTTGGCTTCGTTTTCGTTTGGCGCATTTTACGCCACGCCCCCTTTCCTATAAATTTCTCATTGTCTAGTTTAGGCCATAATATCTTTACTTAAATTATACTAAAATGAAATTGTCGCATTTTTTACACATTCTAGATGCCCCAATGTCTTGCATAAAATCGCTTGAAGAAAAAAAATAAAAATTTCACCAAACTATTTAAAACCCGTGACCTAAGATTACTTATCAAAACAGGAAGTTTTTAGAAAATGTAAGCTTTTATTAGTTCTCTTCCTTCCAGTCACATAAATATTTTTCCAATAAAATTAGTTAATTTTTTTTTTTATATAGCCAAGGTGGTGTGTGTGTGTGTGTGTGTGTGTGTGTATTATATACATATAATGTATGTTCTTTTAAGCTATATTCATAATGGTTTGTGTCTATATATTAGGGTAGATCAGTAAAAACAACAAAAACTATAATCTTTTTCTTTTCTTCTAAGTCTAAAATCAACTGTTCATATTTGTAAATGGAATAACTACCACACTATGTGATGAATGTGTTTTATTTTTATGTTTTTTATGTTTTTTTTTTTTAATATTGTCAATTAAATTTTTTAAAAAAATATAAAATATTTGGCAAATTTCCTCCCGGTGGTGTGTGGGGTGTGTCGCCTTGATACTGTACAGAGCACACTTGTTACATAAGTTAGCACAGACTGTAAATCACGAAGCACCTATCTGTGAACACAAATGAATAAGTGTTTACCACACATGTTATAGAGTGTCTACCCTAAAAATAAGTGATTTATTTTGTTCTAAAATTTCTTGGCTCCTAAAGACGTGTTCATGCTGGGGACGGGGAGGAATGGCATGCACTTGTTCTTTGCATTGAACGTCTGCACATTCCCATTAGTGACCGAGTCAGTTTTATGGTTCACGTTACTAGCTGGAATAGCTCGGAGCCCGTCTTTGGGTCTTCATTCCTTCAACTGTAATTTGCCATGGAGGTCGGGGGCTTTTAGTTGTTTGATATATATACCCATGTCCATCCCTTCCACCATTAAAATATTTTGTTTATTACCAGAATATAATATTGGGGGTGTATGTGTTCGTATGTCATATTAAAAAAAACGCCTATTATTGGTTCTTGGTTGTAGAAAAATATCCATATCCAACAAGTTTAAAAAATTTCCAAAAATAAATTGTGTATTCGGGACAGTATAATCACATATACTAAGCCTATATTTAAATGGGGGTTTATTTGGGTAAATGGCCCAATATAACAGTGTGTGTGGCTTAAAAACCTAAGAAAAAAATTATTAAAAAAAATGTATGGTCTGTCAGGAAAGTCATAAAGGCCTTTTAGTGTTAATTACAAATGTGAAAACTGTTTTTGAATATCTCACTCATAGGCTGAGATATGATCTTTAGAAGTTACAGGCCCACAGCCTGAAGCTGCACTACTGAGAGATTCTGATGACGTCATCTTTTTTTCATGTGATCTGTCCGTTGCCATGGCGACCTTGTGTGGATCAAAATGGCTCTTTACTTCAATGTCCACACCTGCGTGCACACATTTGGTTATCTAAATCCACACATATATCTTTCACATGTGACATGTCAACAGTCCTCCTTTTATAATATATATTGATACTGTAAATAAACTGGCATTGCAATCTGTAGACTATACCAGGATTTGAATGTCATTTTTTAAAAATAATTTTTCTTTT
Organism: Rhinoderma darwinii; assembly: GCF_050947455.1. NCBI lineage: Eukaryota > Metazoa > Chordata > Amphibia > Anura > Rhinodermatidae > Rhinoderma > Rhinoderma darwinii. The sequence continues at coordinate 57,371,558 of NC_134699.1, forward strand.
TTTCCTCTCCCATAGAGAATGATACCGGAGCTTCAAGAGGAGCCCGGCAACGCCCCCGGGACTTCCCGCTAAACAGTGCTGCCCTTTATTTCACACCCTCCCGTGATGGACGGCCGGGAGTTTGTACCCCCTCCTCACCTGAGTCACCGCGGAGCTGGCCGAATGAACCCGCCTGCAGGCCACAGTGCGGTGCAACACCCTGGACACTTCCAGGCCACCAAATACTTTTCCTCACCCCTCCCAATGGCAACCCACACTGGTAAGTACCACCATATTGTATTCTAAATAATAATAATGTACATCACTTCTATAAGGATAGAGGGATTCTAATTGTAGGACTGGGACGTTTCTACACCAGCCACTAAATCCCTAAGAAGGTTTAAAGAATGGTCTATATTTTTGGAAGAGAGAGCGACATTGAGAGAGTGAGAGCCAGAGAGAGAGCTGGTTAAAGGGATTGAAAGAGGGCTAGAGATAGAGAGCGCTAAATAGAAAAATCTAGAGAGCTAGATAGAGTGATGAATAGAGCAATCAAAAGGGATAGATAAATAGTTGTATAGAGAGCGATCGAGAGAGAGCTAGAGAGATAGAAAGAATAGATGGAGAGCTAGATAGATGGGGGGGTGAGAGAGAGAGCTAGATAGATGGAGGGAGTGAGAGAGAGCTGGATAGATGGGGAGAGAGAGCGAGCTGGATAGATGGGGAGAGAGCGAGATAATCTACGTATATTTACTACTCTCTAACCTTTGATGTAATATGGTGGGAGTATCGCCACCTATATTCATACTATACACATTGTCCTGTTTAGATGTACACAACGGCGCAATTCTCTCTAGCATTGTGGTTTTTCACGTCCCGATTACTCAGGTGCGGGTCACTGGAGTCCATGTTTTGACGGACGGTGCTGGTCAACCAATCTGTCGGCAGTCCTCGTCCCTGATTGCAGAGCGGCTTATTACTCGTCTTGTCTTGTATGGGCTCGGATGTGGCTTATGGTTTTTACTTATGGTATATTTTATCTTGACAACCCGACTCAACGTCTGTCATGTCTATAAAATTTTACCTGTATTCACAATTTATAAATATGTTTTAAACTTACAAATGACTTTAGTATTATCGGTGTAGGGAAGCAAAATCTGCTGTTTTTCAGAGTTGCGAAGCATCTTTTCTTTAGTTATCTTTTTAAATGCGCCCTCTGACAACTTTAATTCTGTATACTCCCTTTTTTTAAAAAAATTAAAAAAATCCAACATTTGTTTTTCTTCTTGTCTTCATGTTGTAATCGGACATGACACAAGCCGGCAGGGCTGTGCTGAGCATCTAAAGTAAAAGGAACCATTGCATTCAATAACATGGATATCATGGAGGCAAGTCTGTGTGAGGGCCTATGGAAGAGAGTGCCCCAGTGCAGTGCCCTGTAACCAACTACAGGGTCTCAAATTTTCAATAGGCATCATAAGTCAACCATGGTGGTACTGGCCTAAGGGCCATGCTACCCTTCCTCCTACGAGGGATGTAAAGGGGGAAAATGTCTCCACTTGTGGCCTTTACATTTAGGGTGCCACCTGTATCCAGTCTGGATGATGCTAAAGTTGACATCTTTTTATGTCAACTTGATCGAACGATCTATCTTTCATAGCCATCCCAGTAGGTGTCCATTTTGTCAACCCCTTCTTTAAACCTAAATTTGCCTGGGAGGCAGCTTGCTGCAACACAAACCTTCCCCCTCTATGCTGTCTCTATTGGGAGACTAGGCAACTTAACTCCACCCCTTTATTTAGCCCTACCCTTTCACTTGTCCAAATCTGAATTAGGGAGGGCTTGAGAAACCGTTTTCTGTGCCATATTTTTTAGAAGCGTAGCCCTTGATGGAATTCTTGAATCTATATCCAGTCCTTGAATGTCGGGCTAATATTGAATAGTATTAATGACTATATGGAAATTAGGGAATTAAAAAAATGAATGACTATATTTATTCCATATGGTCCGGTAGATCCTTATCGGTGAGACTTATATTATGAAAAGTTAACTCTTCACCGTACACCTAGCCATGGTCTCTGGGATCAACGCTCCGTTATAGAAATGTATTATAAAGTATACAGACCATAGGCAACAAATTATTTATTACTACAATTCCTGTCCTACTCGTTGACATGGCATAGTGTATACTGCCTGTCAGTGTGAGGATTTACTTTATGGTTTTCGGTTTTTTTATTGGATAGAAATGCACAATTTTTATTTTATTTTGTTAAAAATTTGTACTCTATTTTAGGCTAAAACAAAAAAAACATTTTGTTTTTTAATCTGTCCAATTATTTATTTTGGTCAGAGAAATAACTAAAATGTTATGCTTTGTGCCTTTTTATATGTACATTTTTCTTTTGCTTTTTGTTTCAGAAACATTCTTTCATTTGGTGTTTTTAAAAATAAGCTTAAATACAAGTCTTTACTCGTCTTTCTAAGAATTACTTTTCCCACCCTAAAATTTGTAGCATTTCAGCCTGAGATGCCCTTTCATAAACCTCTTGTCTGTATAAAGTAAACCTTTGAATGATTATATGCCTTCATGTAAGTATATATAGCTGCTGTGTGTTTTTGTGATATTTTTAGATTATTCAAAAACGTGTATATATAATTTTTTTTTTCAAAATTATAATTTTATTTTTTTCCTTTTTTTTAAATTTTTTTTTTTTTTTGTTATATTTGTATTTCACGTTCTAGCTGTACACCCGGTTTAACCTACTTTTTGTTTACCGCTTGCCTCTCACATGGTAGTCAGTTTTAGAATAACACAGTAACTGTTATTGCTGCCGGCTTGATGAGCTGTGAATTCTAATGAATTTCTCTGTGCTATAATGGGATTACAATTAGCGCATGGATTAAACTGTGCCATGAAAATCACCAACACTGAGTATTACCAGTTGGGAAAGTGGTGACAACAATGTCCTGTGTGTCTCCAAGAGAAAGCCGCCAACCCATGTCTGGCGTCCATTGTTTAGGGCACAGACTTTGGTACATAAGTGTTGTGATTTCTTGTTTTTATTGATTGTTTTTGGAATTTTGCTCATAGGAGGTGAGGATGGGCCAATTTTATGAAATGTTTTTGAATTTTTATTTTTCATGTTACTTTTTGGTTTGTATTGGTCTAGCTGAGAATTTTTTTTTTTTTGTGTTTCTCCTGTATTTTTTACGATGGACTCCAGGGAAGGAAAGGGTTACATCAAAGAAGTAATTCTGTGAATGAGCAGTTAATTAATTCAATCTGAAAGTGTTGCTGCGAGATATAAGTGGCTTGAATTCTGGCACCATTCCACGCAGTGTAGCCAGGAATATCACATACCCTTTTTATGCCTGTGGTGATTTCTTATTATGGACGTTCTCAATAATTTACCTGACATGATCTGTGTGGATCTACCTACAGACTACACAGTCTACCCCTAGCAGGGGGGCTAAAATTAAAATTCCTTGCTGCATGACCGTAGATTTGGGGAACTGAGTCTTACTTGGAGAACTCTATACGTTTCTTTTAAGGGTAGAGACCTTCAAGTAGAGCAAATGAATACTTTTTTTAAGATGGGACCCCCCTACCACAACACCCCACTATCCCAGGACAGGAAGTCCCATCACTTGTCATTAGTCGTTCCTCCATTTCTTTCATAAATCCGGTAGGAAATGGGGATTAGGGCGTTGTCCTGAGCTGGGCCCCTTTCCTATGGGCTACATAGAAGCTGAAGTGGGCACTTATGACATACAACCCCTTGTTCCCACATGTACAGGATATATAATGTTATGTATTCTTATCTCATCACATAAGAGTAGTATGGAGGGGGGGGGGGGGGGTAAGGTGACAACCCTTAGGTCAGTCTCTAACTTTTCCCTATTGTTAGAACACAAGGGCACTTTTGGTCATGATTTACTTCACACGTGCATTTTTATTCTGTTGACCTAATAATTGCTGTTTTCTTTCCACATTCGTTGTCTTCAATGATGGTTTTTCAAGGTCAACTTAGAAAAATTTAAGAGACCTTGTTTTTAGGCTTTCCCACACATGCCATTCATTACCTGAAAGCTTCTGGTCTTCTCAAGTTTGGAGTTTGAAGGCATGCCAATAGAGGTAATCCATAGACTTGTAGATGTCTCACTGAGATTGTCTCATGGACCCCATAATGGGTTGGGAACATCCTCCTTTCATGAAAATACATGAACATGTTGGAAAGGTGTCTTCTATGTGGTAGAATTTCCATTTGTGGTCTGATTCTCCCGCGACAGATTGGCCCATAGAATCCGGCTATGTGTGTATCCTCTAATGGGGGCTTGTTGGAGTAATGGAAGACTGATGTTCCCGATTGGAACACTTTTTCGATATTTCTTAAGATCTTGCTGACTTCTAGAGCATCTTCTGTCTATGACCACCTTACATGACGGCTTGCACTGCATGTATGGAAGTGATGTAGGAACCACATTGACTAGTAGGCCTAGCCTAAAGGTGCGATGTCAACTTACTTTTCACCGTAGAACTATTTCATACCCCATTGTTTTGTACTCCCATGCATGGAAGAACCTATTGTGTGGGGTCAACCAATATTCTTAGACCCTTCCTTCACAAGAAAACATTGAAGAACTTGAGAAACTAATCATTGGTTGATTCGTAATATCCCATCAGCGATGTGTTAGGCCATTACAGATGGCCTATGGGAGGCATAGCTGATAGACCATGACCAAATCTGGTGGATGGGGCAATCCAAAGTCAATGGGTCCAAATTGCTAGGTAGCCCCCCACACACTTAGCTATCGATATTTCGGTAATGATACAGAGTTACAGTTCTACTGACCACGCTTTATGGCGCTTGTCATTCAGTAGCAATGTAATTCATCTGTCATCACATGTCTCTAGAATTCTTCCATGGCATGTATCTGCTCTTTCCCCCGTCTCGCTCCCCCCAATTTGCATGCAATCCTTGTATTTGTTTTGCAATAAATTAAGAAATATAATCAATATTTAGAGAGGACAGATAGATTTATTCCATTTGCATAAACAGATTGAGTGGCTGTTTAGCCGATATTTCAGCATGTCAGGCTGTTTTATTGGACAAATTGATTTACGACTGAGGTAGAACGGATTGGAGAAGACTTGGTGCTGATAGGAAGGAGATTTAGAGGGACAGAAGGCGGTGTAGAAGGATGGGGTCCGGGGGAGTCTTGCTCCTTTCAAGATATGTTCTTTACTATGTGATGCTGAAATGTTTCCAGCCCTTTTAGTACACGAAAATAAATAATAAATTTCTGTTCTACAATTGTTCCCATTATCTTAGAAGGAGCACAGTCATAGTCACCTCCTTCTATACCTCATATTGACCCGGGACATTCAAGTTTACTGGCTGGTTCTGACCTCTTCACTCATTCATGGTGTGAACTTTTCCATCAAAAGTGGCAACGGTCATCTACCATGTTGGATTCTTCTGATCTGTTGAGCTTCTTGAGCCTCTTCCCTGTGCCAAATGGTCTTAACCTCATACTCCTTGGGTAAACTGTTGGGTGTAGTTTTTGGGTGAAACATTTTTTGTCGAGGGCATGGTTTCTCAGCTTGCCCTCTCTCCGTTCCAGAGGTATGTCCCTACTACCGGTCACTGCTCTCTCCTATCTTCAGCCATCTGCCACATCAGGTCGCTAAGCTAACTTGCCCCTCCTTGCTCCAACCATGTTTTCTTGCTTGAAGCCATGGCTCTCTGCTTCTTTCTGTCTTCATCGGGTTGCTGTGGCCAGCGACTACCTCTGGTGACGTCAGTCTTGGCTGCTTATTTAAAGAGGAGTTCAACTTGCCATCCCTTGACTCTGACCCTTGACCTTGTTACTGGATTTTGCTCCTGTCTTGCTCCTTTTAGATTTGCCACCCGTTACCTGTTTCACTTCCGATTTTGACCTCTGGCCCATCCTCTGACTATATCCATGTTTCATCCACTGACTTGTATTCTGACCGATTTTATAAAGTGGCGATTCCTGGCTTCATTCCTGACTATGCCACTGATCTCGCTCCAAACGTCCCAAAGTAATGTCCGGTCGCCGATTGGTGACTACTCTGTGGACCGCGACCTGGGAATCCGACTGGGAAATTCCATACCTAGTGGTTAAGTGTGGGAGATTCCTTCGACTCCGCACCCCGGACTAGCTAGTGGCAAACCAACTGTGGCTCAGAGAGTCCCCTTTCTAGGACAACCTTCCATGTCAATTTTGTTTTTGAAAATTCTTGACTGTTTCCTACTAATAACGTGGCTTTGTTGAATTTGCATGTTACTTCTATGGAAAGGGGGAAGCAGCTACCACGCACCTGTGGCACTACTTATGTCAGGGGACTATTGGGCAGCCCCTCCTTGCCACAGTAGATGTAGAGAAATACTTGGGTACCCCCAAAGACATTACAGGCATGCAATGCCAGACCTGTAATGTAGCGATATATATATTCTATTCCCTTTGAGACTATGACACGGGACAGGCTTAGATACAAAGACATGAGACCTACACATGGTCCTTCCTTTCGTAAATCCTTTTGGAAGGGTATGCTTGGCAATTGTCGGCGCTGGCCAGAGTTCCTCCGTTTTTGTCAGTGATTTGGCTATATTTTTTTTTTTTTCTAGTAGCACTCACAAAACACCTGCTCTATCAGCCTGGACCCCCCCACAAGTGACGACTCTGCTCAACCACTTTAATTAAAGAAAGTAATGGATGAAACGCAACACAAAGACCGGCTTGTAATCAAAGCCCTTGTAACGTAACACGTGGACACTGAGATCACCCCTCGTCCGGTACATGTATGATTCTGCATGTACGTTACATGATACTGGGTAAGAATATACGGCACCATCAAAGTTAAATGAATAGTTGGCTGGAGGTGCCCTGGGCTTCATGAATTAATTAGTGTATGCAGCTTTCCTGTTCATGCCCCACGTAAAATCACATTTTTACTACAAATACGGTTACTATGGGCTTTTGTATGGATTTGTCCTAGCCCTGAACCTTTTACAGCAGTTTATGAGGGTTACTTAAAGGACAAGTCTAGACACCATTGAAATGAACATAAGTGGTCCAGTAAGTGTTATTATGTCCAATAGGCAAAAATCTGCTAAAATACCCTTTCCTAAGTACTTTTTTTCCTAATCTGAAAGTCACTCCCATCATGCCTTAGGATAGAACACAGACTTCTTATTCTCTTTACAGTGGGTGGAGCTTTCTCCTGTGCTCTTTATCGCCCTCTAGTGTGTAAAGCATGTATGAGCGGGCCAGTTGGAAAAGAGAAACCAATAACTAATCTAAGACCTGGGTCTGATAAGCAAAATATATAGAACTCTATAGAACACTGCCCCCTATGGAAAAGAATATGTCAATCTACAGTATTTCCACCACTATGTATCTATGTTTGAGGAATGTCTGCCACTATTATGTGCAGGTGCCGGGAAGCAGTTTGCGTGATCAGATGTTTGTGTTATCTCAAAAGAAAACGAAGATAAAATTGTGATTTATTGTAGAGAATGCTTTGATTTTTGTTTTTGGTTTCTTGCTTGACGAACAAAGGAATGAAGACGGCTACAAAAATGAAGAAAAACCAGATTGTCCCACTCTTCATAGGCTTTTGGGAGTTCGCTGTAATCTCAGACGGTTGAGAAAGATCTAGAATGCGATAATTAGACAATATAAATTCCGTTTATTAAATTACATGAATTTCCAAAAATAATATGAAACGAAAATATTCTGTAATCTATGTATTTTTTTCATCTTTTTGTTTTTTTATGTATATTTTTTTTAAAAAGATCAAGAAATCATGTCATCATCCCGTGCCCAAAGTCCTAATGTTAAGTTGCCCCATTCTATAGAAAAATGTAGCGCAGTGTGACCATGATTTGGTGAGCATTCGCATGTTGCTGAAGACGATCAAAATCTATCGGCTTGTTGTGCCTCTGCTTGGCACTAACCATGTTATGATCTTGGCTACAAATAATATGTCACAATTCAGCTAGGTCCATAGCCGGCCATACGTTGGATGGTGCTCTGTTGGTGCCCCCTTTTTCCCGTGTGTGGTGTACCATCGCCATTGTACAGCTTCCCAAACCATAAAGTCCCTAAATCTAAGCGCCATACAGTATGGTGTGCCAATAATAGTGACATATGTTGGCCAAACTACCCTCCATCCATACAATTGGCTAAATAACATTGCTATAGAGTGCTGCCCTCCTACACATTGCAAAAATAACATACTGTACAGTGCCAAAGAAGCGGTGGCACACAATGCCAAAGTTAATACCACCATACAGTGCTCAAATGCCAACATACAGTGACCGAATAAAAGTTCTGTATAAAAAGTAATCTGATAACCGTGCTATACAATGTCCACATAGTACATAATACAATCAATATTACGATATGTGGTGGTCACCAGCCTCGGGTGCCAGGCCAATTGTGGATCTCGTACCCGTAATGCCGCCTGACCAAGTAGTTGAGTGCGTGTATCGATTACTTCTGCCTAGACTAGAAGTAAATCGGTGCATAGTCTTTATATATCACCCATATGGATATCATTTTTTAATACTGGACTATAGATGGATGGACTTACCCAGTAGGCATTTGGTTTAGTCATCGTCATGCACCATTATGGAGCATGATGGCGCTATATAAACATACGGCGCTCTATCTATCCATCATAGACGGTTATATGAAGGAGAGCTTCTGTATTACAGGAACTTCCTTTCACCAACCATCAGGCCAAGCGCTGCCAGCCGTCTTCTGACTAATACCTTGTTCAGTACACAGTACGGATGCTATGAGCATCGGGTTTCTCTGCCACGTTTTCACCGAGCCAACTCACGGCCTGGCGCTGCCAGCTTATTCTTCTTGGTGCCTCCCTGACCCATTGCTTTCCTTTTTTTGACTTTACAGCCTTGTTCACATTAACCGTGAAGGGCAGAAATTATCCGGCAGCCCCTCGGGGAGATGAATTTGTGAAGCAGAGAGTGTTACCAACTGATTTAAGCTTGCAATTCCCGGCTCAAACAGCCCTTTAAATGATTAAATAGCATCGCGAAAAGCGTTATCTGTAGTGATGACTGCGGCTCGCCGTTTATTATGGTTAATGTATTGGGCTTTTTCATTTATTTATTCTGTGATTGTAATATTTGTTGTGGAACACATGCAATCAAATGTGCCCCTACCCTTTCCTCCTGCCCTTCCTTCCTTCTTAAAGGGACCTTACACCTAAAGTCGTGAGCTTGTGGTGTAGGTAAAGTTGTGACTACGGGAGCCGGGATCTTTCTGGACTTCATTAGAATACTAACCTGACGTGGCTGGTAACAGGGAACAGTAGAACATATATCTTTTTTTGTTTACATGCCCATATGTTCCAACCATGCAGTTGCTAGGTCTAGCTCTGGTTGGCGTTTTCCCATTTTCTGAACCTGTGCAGGACTTTGAGGACCTCTGACAGATCTATTTTAGGAAATAATTGTATTCCCCATAAAATAACAATTGTAGAGCACCCTTTTTTTTTTTTTATAGAACTCTACGTTGCACCGTTCCTCTGTTATTCCTCCTATAAATTTATGAAAAAATTGATAGCTGGGTGTTACCAGTTGGGGGTGTGTCCCTGCACAGACTCACACTGTCCAATCAGTGATGAGAGTGACTGCGCCCCTTTGAGAAGGGGAATGGTAACGCCCATTTATTCATAAATTTCTAGGAGGAATAACAGAGGAAGGTGACAATGCAGAGTTCTAAGAAAACATGATCCAGAATTGTTATTTCTTGGAATAAAAGTAACTACTAAAATAGATTAGTCAGGAGAGGTGCCCATACACATTGGATGAACGTCGGCAGACCCTACCGATTCCGGTGGGATCATCCATCCACCTAATAGTTAAGGGAGTTTGCCGCCTCTTCCCCAATGGCAGATGTAGGGGGTACAAAGGATCGGGCATATTGGATTTTAATATGCCAAATCCCTTGTTCTTGTGAGTGCCCGCCAGACGAGTTTGTCGGCAGCTTATTCCCCACTCCCCATTGAAAGCGCATACAAGTTTGGTCGGACCTACAGGGGGGGGGACGGGGACGGGGACGACTGCCGACAGTTTGCCCGGCAGCTATCTAAGGTTTATGGCTACCTTTACTGTATTATTAGCAAACCTCAAGGTGGGGAATAAGTATCAGGAATAGGGTGTGGAAGTGGAAACAAATACAATGCCCTCCTGTCCTGGGGCAAAATACGTCACCAGAATGGGAGGCTTATAGGGCCCCCTCTCTTTTATGTTAGCCACTGATGGACCCCGATATGAGTTTGAACATTTTAATTTAGTGTTTGTGTCCCTTTAAGAGTCTTTCCACTTGGGTTAGTGCTGGAGATGGGAAGCAGACACAGGGTTAATATTCTAGGTGACTCATGGTGAGGTTAGGGAATCTCCGGCTGACAGGACAGTCAGGAATGTCTGTTACATCACGGGCTCATTCATTCATTAGTCTCCAGGAGTCCGAAAACACAGTGTGAGTGCAGCGGTGCCCGCCAACAAAGGGGCACTGAACTTCAGCTATCACTTTAAAAAAAAAAAAATGTGGGTAGAATTTTTTATTTTTATTGTTCCATTGCCAAAAATTACATGATTTAGGTAACCTAAATGTATGGCCGCTTCTAGCGATGGTCGTAAAGCTACGTAGCAAGCTTTGCTGGAAGTATCGCCCGTGGCAGCATTGGCATCTATTGATCTATACTGTTGAGCACACGTAGATAACCTGTCCGATTTAGGGATCGGGCACTTGTGTTGTCCAAAGTAAGCACTGCGGAACGGAAACTACCCATAAAGCCCATTGTGCCTATGAATGTAATCTATTATTCTCTGCTATCAGCCATTTCAGACTGAATGTAGTGTTCTTGAATGGAATGAGTGATTTTAAATCCAGCCGTCTCCCTCCTACCCACTACATCCATATATCTTGTCTTATAGTGCTTCTGAACTTTTAGACGCTGGCCCTTTAAGAAGTAATAAGATATATTATTAGACTTCTGGGTAGTATAATTGGGTTTGCTGGCGTCACTAATGCCTAGTACTATATATAATGGAGTTTCTGTGTTCAGCTGCGTTGCTTATGGCATTTCATGGGTTAAATTGTTCTCCTGCTGGCAGCCGACAGATGGTTAATGGATCAGCTGTGTGTGATTCCACGATTAATAATAGTAGGATTCCTTCTCTTTGGGATCGGCCATCCCCGGTGGATGTGACGCACCCGCTCACAGCCCATTTTTAGTCTTATTTCTCTGTTTCTGAGATTTTTCTCCCTATTATGGGTACAATATGGACCGCTCCGTGCCGCCGCCAGTCCCATGTAAGTTTACATGAAAAAACATACAAGGCAGGTAGTGCAGTAGGAACAACATGGGAACCGAATACCACTGCCTTGATTGTGAAAGGGTTAATCACCGTACAATACGAGCACATTAGAAGTTTTGTGTGGGTACATTACATATACCGGCCATTTATGCAGATGTAGCAGAGCTGAATATAGCATTTGGGTATTTGCAGTATTGTTTGTGTGTTTTTAATGCAGTAGTTTAACCTGCAGTCCTATGTAAACACTGGAATGCAGTATGAATTTTGTCAGATGACAAACTCTGCTCTGCTGCACCTGGCATAGTCCGTTCTGCTGTGCCTGCAACATCCGCTGTATCTAGAATGTGCCATTTGATTCTGTAGCCTATTTCCCATCAGTAAGGATAAGGGATGCAGTGTGTTTACCTGCAGTCCTATGTAAAACTGCATAGCAGTGTTGTCACCATGAGTGGTGCGATGTGACAAATTTGGCTCTGCTGCACCGGGCACCTCCGCACCTAATCTAGAATGTCATGTTATATCTCAATGTCTGCTCTTACAGGTGTTTTCCAGTTCTATGTAAATCTTAATCATCGTATAGTTAGAAATTCTGCAAATTTCTTATATATGTTGTGTTTACATTTCTCACTGTTTACAAAATCTCTGCTTGCTTTCAGTGGGTGTAAACACTCTTCCTGTCCTGATCACATTTGACCTGACACAGGTGTAGGGTTTGTGACAGTGTTTCTTTTCTGTAACCAGCCCTGCAGTTGTCAGTTCTCTTGATTTAACCAATACTTTTTCCTATTCACTCACAGCAAGAAGAGATCTTGAAACTAGTGACGAATTGAAAGACAAAGTATATTAGAAAGCTGCAATACCAGACATGGGCAAGAGTGGCGCTGCTTCCCTTTGTTGCCATAGATGTTATGATTATGGATAACGGTTGACGCTACGGTTGCAGTGAATAGAACCATGGAGCTTTCCTCCTCCATGATCTCAGTTTAATGCAAATGAAGCTTAATCAACGTGTAATGAAAGTCCTGCCACTCTTTAATTCCTTACTATTTCCTAGTTCTCTGCTTGCTGTCAGTGAATAAACATACATTGATTACATTCGGAGGTGGGAAACCCTTCATGGTCATAACGAACACATGCAGGTTACGACAGAGAGCTCTGATACACTGTAACGAGTCCTGCATCTGTGTTTTGCGTGAACATGATTAGGACAGGGAAAAATTATATTCACTGACAGAAAGTAAAGGCAATGAAGCACAAAGTATAATAGATATTTGCCATCTCTTTATACAGTGATTCTGGGCTGAGCTGCAATACCAGATACGGCCCATAGACATGAGTGGCGCTGTTTTTGGAAAACAAAGCAGACCTTTTTGTCTATTCTTATACAACCCCTTTAAAGAGGATCCGTCCCCTCTCCTGACATGTCTGTCTTAGTAAATACTTGTATTCTCCATGAAATAACAATTCTGGAGCATCTTTTCTTAGAACTCTGTGCTGTTCCTCTGTTAATCATCCTGGAAATGTATGAATAAACTGACAACTGGGTGTTTTTAGATGGGGGCGTGTCCCTACAAAGACTGATACTGTCCAATCAGTGCTGGCAGAGTGAGATTGTGCTGTGACACGCCCCTTTGACCAGGGGAATGGTAACACCCAGCTGTCAATTTATTCATTAATTTCTAGGCGGAATAACAGAGGAATAGCAAAACACAGAGTAATAAGAAAACAAGTTCCAGAATTATTATTTCACTGGGAATACAAATAATTACTAAAATAGAGGTGTCAGGAGAGGGGACCGTTTCTAAGGCTTTGTCGGTGCCGCCGTTCTCTGGACGATCCTCGATACGCCTGGTTTGATTTATTACAGTTTATACAAAATAATTCTATAGTGATTACGTTTCTGGCCATGGCCACTCGTGCAGGGGACCAGGTCGTGTGAAGGGGCAGCGAGATGTGTGGTGCATGTGTGTGAACGTTGCAGACGAAGCCTGGGAACCTGGAACGCTGGTGCGGGCTGAGCGACTGCACCTCTGGGACTAGTCCATCTGAGCGGCGGAGGGGGTGTGGGATCCGAAGAAGGAGCTACGTTCTCAGGAACCCGCAGACGGCCCCAGTGCTGGTTCCTTCAACGCTTCTTCTACAATCTTGAGGCTTCTCCCTTTCACTTTTTAAATGAAAGCAAATGTCGTAGTGTCTGTTTCCCATCCTGCCCCGTGCTAGCGACGTCTCTGGTGTGGCATTACGGGGAGCCCCGTCACCCGCTCTCCATATGTACTCAAGTCTGGTGCATATGTATCGTCTTGACCTCCGCAGCCATACGTGTGTCCTGTGTTCTTCTATAGACGTTGGCTTGGGTCATAAAGGGGGTGTATCACTCCATAAAATAAGAGGGGGGGTATATTATTATTAAACATGTGTGGGAAATATGGGTCTGTACGTCTCCCAGATTTTTGTGTCTGCCAGAGTCTTGCTCATTGCGCGGATATGAGAGAAGTGAATATCCTTGGTGGGACGCACGTAAATATAATGGGGGGTTTAAAGACACAGGTTAAAGGGCATTTTCACTTTAAATGTAAAAATAGTCAATTCAAAAAATTCTCTCTATAAATGTTGTGTTTTCAGTCGCTCTTTTTTGTGTCTGAGCTGCAATACCACACTCCACCTGTAAACAGATGTGGCGCTGTTTTTTTAAAGAAAGCAGCCATGTTTTCCTATTCCTGTATAACTCCTTTAAGGCTTTTGGAAAGTATTTACGACCCCTATGGGAGCTGCTGTGATGAAGGCCATGTTCGTCTTGTATGGGAAATCCTCACGTGGGTATGGGAAATAGGCAGATTTGTCGTTTTGGTGTGTAGGAAAGCTGGGTGACCACTCGTGTGGGATTAGTAATGAAGGCCATTGTGGTTGTCACCCGGATCTAACTAGGACGAGATGCTTTTTTAACCCTTAAGGGGGTCTTCCCAACTCATTTATGGTAGACTGTGGTTATTGTCAGCTGTTTGAATGTGGTGCTGGGGTGTGCCTGTCCGTGTGGCAGCCGGTCACTAGAAGGACTGTTTGTGTGTATGACACTAGAAGTGTTGGGTCTTGTGAGTGCGCAGTGCGGTCAGGCACCGTGCCCAGGCAGATAAGCATCATATGAAAACAGCACAGGCCATGACACCAGTTGTAGACAGTGCTGAAACCCAAGTGGGAAGGAGGGGGCCGGGGACAGTGTCAATGTACTCACAGAATCCGAAGAGACGCGGACTTGAATTCATCCTGAATCTCCCAAAACTTCCATAGTTCAGGACTTTCAAATATGCCGAACATTGTAATAATATCCTTTAGAGGGCCCTATTCACAAAAACCGAAGAAAATACAGGAAAATAGACCAAAATCCTAATTACATCTGTTCTACATAGAAATCCTTGATTTCCTATTAAAGGAGTAGTACAGGATTAGAAAAACATGCCTGCTTTCCGCCTACAACAGTGTCACACCTGTCCACAGGTTGTGTGTGGTATTGCAATTCAGCCCCATACACTTTAATGCAGCCGGACTGCAATACCAGACACAACCCATGGACAGGTGTGGCACTGTTTCTAGAAGAAAGCAGCCATGTTTTTCTAATCCTGGACAGCCCCTTTAAGTTGAGAAAGCTGGGTGACCTCCAATATGACCACTATTATAGCTCTCCCTAGGGTTGTCACCCTATCCCCTCCCCCATACTCCTCTTATGTGATGAGATAGGAGTAGAGAATTATCACCCAATAAGTAGGTATAGCCCATTCTCTATCCTGGGGAAAAGGGGGTTGTATGACATGGAGGCCCATGGGAAATGGCCACATTTGGGATAGCCCTATCCCCCTTTCCTATGGGATGTCACCAGTTTCTCCCACAAAGTATTGGATGAGGGTGGCGAGGACAAGTGGTGGGGCCTCCTGTCCTGGGATGGTGGGGTGTTATGGTAGGGAGCCCCATTCTAGATATTGGGTTCTCTCTGGTCTGGTAAAGTACAGAGAGTCAAGATGACTAATGACGAGACGTGTCTTGGAGTGTCCGTTTATGATTGAGTAAATATGAACAACAATGTGCAATGTTACCTGAGATCCTTCAAGAAAAGATGGGGCCCAATAAGTGATTGAATCTACTGGTCATCTCTGGGCCATCACAGGCCAAATTGCTCTCTACTCTATGAAGGATACTCTTTTACATACTCTTTCCATACTTTGTGTCTTCTGCACATCTGCTCACCAAAAGGCGTTGTGTTTGTGTCTACTTCACACATTGATACCAGCTGGGCCGTTGGTCCAGACAGCGCTCTTGACTATTTGCCAATCTACACGCCTCGGGGGTATACGTGGCTGGAGAGCTCTGCACCTATAAACTAGATCCTAACACTCAATCATATTAGGCTGAATCCTCAATCTTCTATGTCAAACTTTTCTGGGAATCCAGGTCTGACCATATGTGGACCTCCGTTGAGCAGATATGGAGATCTTTGTTTGGTTTTAGTCCTTCAGGTTTAGGATAAGTTCTTATATCAATGCTGCCCTAAACCCATAGATACTGGAAAAATTCTTAAGAGTCATGGTGGGCATGCCTCCTGATTGGTACTCAATGGGGCCATTTAGTAGGTGCCAATGGACATAGAGGTTCATCTTACAAACATCTGGATCTTGGTCTTATACGATGTTCACCTGAATTCTGCCTGTGTAGTTCAATAGGGCCGTTCATACGACTGTTGTGAAGGGTCCGTTGAAAAGATAGAACATGTCCTATTTTCGTCCGTTTTCACAGATCCCTCAATAGACTCCAGTCTATGGGGATCCTTGAAAACGTGTCCTGCACGGGTGCAACTCAGACGGGAAAAAAGGCAGTTCGTGTGAATCTGGTGGCAAGATCTGTGTGACTGAGATCACATCTTGCTGTTCATGTGGTCAACAGCAGACTTGTGGTCAACCGTTAGCGTTGACATTCATTTTGTGGGCACGTTATCATAATTTCCTACTCAATGGATGCCCCTTCCTCCGCCCAACATAGAAGCTTATCTAGATCCTCATGTCTTGCTGCTTGTGACTGTAGAAATCCATAATAGAAAGTGTTGCGTTTGTCAGCCCGTCCTAAAAATACTAATCACATCTGCCAGTTCTCACACCTGTTATGCCCTAGGAAACATCTGGCGGTGCCAGGCAGTGTCATGACTGGATCTGGTCTGCAGAGCTTTGATCCCCGCTCTTCGTGAAGTGGAGGTGTCCTTGATTTAACTTCTTTCTTATTAGCTTCTATTTGGAGCTGATCCGAAGAGGCAAATTTGCAGTCACACCTATTTTTAAAGGGGCCACTCTCATACTTCAAAATGTGTGGTCCTCCCTATGAAACATTTAGGTTCCTCTACAGCTTGGCCAAAATGTCTACACTTCGGCCGGATGACCTGTTGGCCAAGAAGGCGTCACATCCCTAGCTACCAATGGCCAAAATTTTCCAAAAACAAAAGCCTCCGCCCAGCCTCCACACTAAAGATGGACAGAATTGACTCCATCTGAGGGCCACATCTAGAATGCTTCAGATTATAATAGGACTTCAGGAGTCCATTGAAAATAACAGTTGCCCGGTGCTCTACATTCAGCTTGACTTGAAGGACACACAATCTCAAATGAGGTTGTCCATAACAAAAACTCCACCTAAAAAATGTCTTTCGTTCAACGGTCTTCTTCCCAAATTCACTGGAAGGGAGGTGCGCATTACTAGGATCATTGAGAAATGCCTGGAATAGAAATCTATATTGGCTGACCCGGAGTAATTGTCATGGGTTTATCATGCCTCAAACTTGTTCCTTGTAAACCTCAGGTGGTCTCCAAAACCCATACACAGGCAAAATATTAACCCTTGCCTCAAATGCCAGGGTAGCCAAATTCATACTTACCGAACTAGAGATTTTTGCCAATTGGGAACTGGAGAATGCTTTGGTTGTCCCCAAAATTTTCCAAAAACAGCTATGACGTAGAAACCTGTGATTAGACTATGTAACCTCACTTGATGTCAAATTTAAAGGGGTTGAACAGGATTAGAAAAACACAACTACGGTCTTCCAAAAACAGTGGCGATAGAGCCGACCTGCAATAAGAGTCACCACCCATAGACCGGTATGCCGCTGTTTTTGAAGGGAAGGAGCCGTATTTTTCTAATCTAAGTAAGGAAGTTTTAAGTAATAGACCTCATTAAACTGAAGAACGTATTGATGGGGTTAAGTGGGAAGAGAGACAACATCCCACCCCCCTGTTAAAACCACACTTGGGACACTCATTTCCAAAATATCTAGGAGGGAGTAGTTTGGCAGCGTGGGATGACCCCCTCTGACAATTCCCCTCCCATCACCAACAGCCCGGACCTGTTTTCTATCAGAGCCAAATTACTTTGTATGTTTTCATTTTTATTTTTTCTGCTCCTACGTTTAGAAACACATGCGGAGCAAAGGAAGGGAGGGTTAAAAAAAAAAAAAAACAACGATCGTTTTGCAATTGTAGGCTGAATATTTGATAACCCTTTTGCTGCCAAAAGCAACCATAAAAGCAGTTAAATAATATGGGACACATCACATTGCAATGCTCCCATCTGGACGCGGTAGAGTTACTGTATCTGTGTTTCCAGGACTGTTATCCCAGGAGAGATCCCCGCCATATGATCTCACAATAAAAGTTTTCTTTTTTACGATCCGTGTAACTGTTTCCCTTGCTATTTTCTCCTGTGAACGGCTGCTGTTGGGTTGGCAGGTCCCGTTTCTCCCTCTACTTCCTCATCGTGAAGCTATTTATTGGACCCTTATGGGGTATGTGATAAAACCGTACAGGCAGATCATTATTACGACGGTTCCTTCTAATCTCGAGGATCATGTTCTTCTGGGGTAAGTAAATGGGACTCGGGGTCTCTTGGTAGGTTGTCACATTTTTGATTGCAAGCTTCTGGGTAGAAGTGAATATAAGCTTAAGGGTCTGGCTGGCAATTTTGCTCTTCCTATGACCTTATGGGCATATCATTGGGTTTTAACCTCCACTGGTGGGATTGTTGTGGGAGAATTATCCATGACATGTGACTACTATGGGTCGGTAAATTCTCAATTTGCCGGCCAATATCTAAGATGTTCTAAGGATCAGCGTTGCGTGATATTGGTTGAATATTGGTTATTAATATAGAATCCATAGGCATCCCAAATTTTAGGGCTCATGAATTCGCATTATAGAAATTGGATCTAGTGCTTTCACCATCGGTTTGTGCCTTGTATGCCAGAAGTCTCTCACGATGATTGTAGGTTCCTCACCTTCATAATTTGGTCAAACCCCATCACGGACCGTAAGCATCCCCAAAAAAGGCTTAATTCGTTCACCTATGTGGCTATAAGGACTAAATTTCCTGCCATTTTATGGAATGCAACGTATTGACAGATGTGCCTGTTTGAGAAGTCTTTAAGATCCATTGCAGATGACCAGCAGTGAATGGAAATCCCCCATCAAGTACCGTGGGTGTGAGCCAGGGTGGGGTTTAGGATGTGGCTCGAGCTCTGCCTTTTCCTCTAGTTTTGTTGGGAACATTTTTGGAAGGGCAGGCAAGCCGATACTTTGAGAATATTGCGTTGCTTCCTTAGGTCAGAGTTGAACGTGGTCCATCTCTTCTTCTAACAGCTGTGTGTGAACTGGCGCCGTATGGATACAACTGGGAACAATATGACAAGCATTTAAAAATAGGGCTCCAAAGAACTGGCTTGGGTTCATGCTAAAGTTGTTATTTTGGGTTGCACAGTTCACGGGAATGTGGTGGGATTTTAGAAGCTTCTTCATACAAACTGTAGAACATCTGAGTTTTCGTTGGTCTTAATATGTTTGCACACCTGTACACTGGCATAATCGAAGCATGAGGGATAGGTTGGCAGCCAATACCTCTCCAGTTGATACGGAACTACTCCCGGGTAAAGCACGCTGAGGCTTGTGGTTCCGTAATCGCTGAAGGTCCATTGGTTGCTTAAGCCTAGCCCTAAGCAAGGGAGGTCTTGGATGAGGGTTGTGTGTGTGTGTATAAGGCGTAATCTGGAAAGACACTTCTGACATCTCGCGGGGAATCTCACATCTGGAAATCACTCCCTGTCAGGTGACAGAAGCAGCTGGAGGAAGATGGGGGGGCAGTCATATGAGGCTCGGTAGAAGATGTGAGATTTTAACAGTGCCCCGAAGGCTGGGAGGGAAGGGAATTTATCATCCAATGATACAGTACACACCCTGTACACTGCTCGGCTATTGCACATGACTTCCATTAATTACTCGGTTTCTTCTTTCCAACTTCTGGATTACGCTTTGGTTACGAGTTGTGTGTGGTGTTTTGTTTTTTTTTTCCTTCTCATTCTTACCCTTTAATTTTAATCCCATAATAGTAAAAGCGTTAAGTCCATAAAAGTCTTATGAAACCATAAGGGCTGTGTTTTTAAAGGTCATGTTGAAGCTACAATGCACATGCCAAGAGGTCAGTCTGCCACATAAGAAGTTACCAGGATTATAAATGGCACATGGTAGGTGGGGGGCCCTTCTACAGACTTTGCATTGGGGGGCCTCTTGATACTTTTTCTTCCTACTTTTTATAACTAAGAAGTCACTTGGGTTAGTTGGAGTGGGTTCTCTGGACCCTTAAGATATTTCCTTACAGTTACAATGATGGATGTACATATTCCCGACCCTAAACTCAAATCTTCATAGGGTAGATGGGCAGAATTGGCCTTGACAACCATTACGATGTGGCACTAAAGTATTAAATCATCTATCAGGACATGCTAGACCGATGACTTGGCTTCAGATACAGCTTGACCTTCTTCTGCCATTGAAAAATGTAGTTGCCCCCATAGGAAATAATCCTGTTCCATCCAACAACTTTATTATGAAGATTCAAAAAGTTTTTTTTATTTATACAGTGAAACCTCTTTGAGATGGGAGGCTGTTCTTGGTCTTCTCAAAGTGGTGGTCTTTTGGAGAGGTTTCACGGTATGTTTTGACATTTTTGGATCATTGGAAAGTTTTCCCTGTGCCGTAGACTGGGGCTAAATGGCTACTTTCATGACAACACTTTTTACCTTATGCGTTGTCACGTGCTAATGCGTCAGTGAAACAGCAATAGCAAAGAATTCCAGTGACCCTCAAGGTTTTTGTTGCCACTCAAAACGGTCATGGAGTTTAGTATGGCTTTTCCATTTTCTGCAATGGGGAAAAAAGTTGCCCAATGCCCAACTTGATTGACATGAAAGTCATGTATTGTGTGACACGTGTTGCGTGACGTGTCGTTATCTAGTTGTAGTTCACGCCAAATTGCAGGTCACCCAATACCACGTACCCTTCACGGAACTACTCTTCCTGAATGTTCATTCACAATTATTTGTTGAGTTGATCTACTGCTATACTGATTATTTAGAAGGTCACCACTTTGTCCTTTTTTGTTTTTCAGCTAGCACCGGTTTGATGGCGAATTCCTCCCCCTCTTTCATGGGCAGTTTTCTGAGTAGTAGCCTGGGCTCTGCAGCAGCATCCGCACACCCAGCAGGAGCATCCCCATCTCCATCAGAAACTACGTACAGGGGACCCCACGGGGCCGGAGCCTCCCAGATATGGTTCTCTCACTCCCATGAAGGTCAGTTTTTTTTTGTTTTTTTTTGTTTGTTTTTTATACTCTTTTAGCGGCATGTTGGGAGTTGTAGTGTTCTATGTATAGAGTATAATGGAATTGTATAATGGCCATATTCAGTGATCAGGTCATGTTGGGAGGTGTCGTACACTATATACATAGGACACTGCACCTCCAAATATGACCTGACCACTGGATGTGACCATTATACTATTCTATTATATAGATAGGACACTACACCTCCCAACATGACCTGACCACTGGATGTGATACCACTCTATAATACTCTATACATAGAACACTACAACCCCTAATGTGACCTGACCACTGAGTATGGCCATAATACAATTCTAATACACTATATACTTAGGACATTACAATTGTGTTATCGCCATGCTCAGTGGTCAGGTCATGTTAGGGGTTGTAGTGTTCTATATATAGCATATAATGGAATTGTATTATGTTCACGTATAGTGGTCGGCTCATGTTGGGGGTAGTATTGTTCTATGTATAGAGTATAAGAAGAATTGTATGATGGTCATATCCATTGGTCAGCTCATGTTGAGAGGTGTATGTTAGAATTGTATTATGGTTGTGCTCAGTGGTCGGGGGGATGTTGGGAGGTGTAGCGTTCTATGTACGACAACATTGTATTATGTTAGGCTATAAGATGTAAGTGGGTATGCTATAGAGAAATACTATTAATGGTTGGTTTGGAACCTGGCGTTGGACACTTGCCACGCCTCACTTTCCATCCACCACCAACCCTGATACTTACAAAATCCCCCTTCCCCAAAAAAAAAAAAAATAAGACTTTGTAGCTGACTGAAGACCTCTATCATCATCTTGTCTCTTCTCACCTCTTCTGTATGAAATTTCCACAACAAAGCCTGTCTAAAGTTTAGCCTTGCACTCCACTGCCCTCATCTCCTCCTCATCAAAACCTGCTTAGCAGCATTGTCTACAGACACCTGCCAGCGGGGGCTTCAAGCCATCAGCATCCCGAGAGCTTAGACGAGATAACCCTTGACCCATTGAGTGTGTTAGGAATGGCTATGGCCCACTTCATTGTATTAACCATTACTCTTTTAATCCTTTGCTAAGTAGTGAATAAGATAATTAACCATTCTAAATACCAATTTGACGTTGCCGCGCCCAGAACTTGAGGAATCGGTTGGTGTGCAAATCTGTAGGGGTGTAAATTTATTATGTTCTGTTGAGGGTTGAGGATTATGACCTTCACATACTATACGTGATTGACCCTGATGTTCCTGGGCCCCAATGCAAAATTTATAACCGAGCCCCCAACCTACCATGTGCCATTTATAATACAGGGCCCAGTTGGCGACTTCTACCTCGGCAGCCTCCATAGCCATACCCGTGGGATGACCTATGTGGTTGGGTTCCTACTGAGATTAGATGTTTTTATAGTATAACCGAAACTTCTATCCATAGTATCCATCAGTATATCTAGATATAAATTAATGTAACCCCCCCCCCCCCCAACCCAAACAGCAAAACATCCATCTGATCATGAAGGTTGTATATTCCTTCATAAGTGAATGTACTGCTCTATGGATTGAAACCGGTTTATTACGAGCAAGTCCATGCATGTATGGTGGGAGGGGAAGTGGGGGGGGGTCACTCGGCAGGTTTTTCGGCCTCAAAATTATATAGAGATGTATTTACGGCCAACTTTTGGTCCTCGGGCCAAAACTGATTTTTAAGTCGTTGTACCATGTAATAGATCACCTATTAAGCAATGCCCTCACCCATAATGGGCTTAAGAGTTATTTTGAATTCAATAGTCACGTAACCGGTGACTCCCCTGCTTAACAATGGTAGAAACATCAAGATCTGGTATGTTGCTAGCCCTTGGGCGCAAAAGATTATTTGCATCTATACCTTTCAACGTTGTGGGACAAGCTAATCTTGATTCCTGCTTTGAGGGAATGAAGCCCCTTAGGGACTGTCCTAGGAGATGGATGTTTTTGTCATCAAGATGTTGATAGTCCGTTTTGCTTTTGGGAGAACGTATATGAAGACAAACAGTTTTAGCCGCAAGGGTGTTAGGGTGGAGCAGCCTTTATTGTAAGCCTTTTCAAGTATGTCAAGATATATTATTGTGTTGATGTCGTATTCGGAGATAATATTGCGTTGCTATGTATACCTATATGTTGGAAGACAATTGGGTTGGTAACCATTACAGCCTCTCGCCCACATTGGAACAATCTCTCTTTTGTAGAAGTGGTTGGTTGACTTATCAATAGGTTTTGTCCGACCACAGTGATGGTCAAGATTAAATTTTTGGATCAGGCTCGACTTCAAAAATAACATTGTTTGACCTTTTTAGTGAAGTAATTCTAGATCATTATACTAGTGCTCGACCTCTAAGACTCTGTTCACATTGTATTTGAGCCTTCCATTGGAGGTATATGTTGAGTAATACTCTTAACGTAGACCTCTGACGGAAGGCTCCAGTATATGTCACTGTAAAGACGTACATCACCCATAGGACCCCATTGACTTTATTTACTGTAAGCCTGTACATGAAAGTATTGTCCATTACGCTACTCCATACAGTAAAAGAAAAGATGACGACGCGTACCAACCCAAGGACACTCTTCGACCTACACTGGGTCAATGGGGCCCTATGGATACGTAGCTTTCCTGACACGTACAATGAACGTAGGCGTAACACGGACTTAGTCTCCATGTGTCGGCCTGCTAACGTATATCGGGCTGGTCAAGGTTTTTCATTACCATGTCCCAAGGTGTACAGGCAACTTTATCCACCTGTTGCTTGCCACTGCTATAGTTATGGTACAAAGGGGCAAATAAAAGTTATAGGTTAACTTGTCTGGGCAATAGAACATTTTGTATATGGCCACTCTATATAGTCCAAGCTGACGTGGACTGCATGTATGTTAAAGGACAAGGTGGAATTTCCCCATTTTTGTTTTTTGGAGTGTTTTGATTTTGGTTGGCATTGTGTAGAGGCTACTTGTGTTTTGACCCAGGCTCGTTGTGTTTTCCTCTTGTATCAGTCTTCTCGTTCTCTTTGTATGATGTCTTGCGCTGGTTGTCTCTCTTCCTCTCTTTTGAATATGAAGCCTGAAGAAGGGAGGGGAAGTTTGGATGGGGAGGGGGTGGGGGGTGTAGTTCTGATGTGGAACAAGCCAGCTGGCATCTTTTCAGACTAGCAGCCGGGCATGATGCCAGGGCCCATAGCCAATACCACCTCCCGCTCTCACTTTCTTTAACTCTGCGTGTTTCTGTCTCTCTGTGACTGAACTAATTTGGGAGGAATCGGGGTGTGGCGAGAAGATGGCCTTGCCCTTAACCCTTTTGATTGCCGTTTCTTCCATGTGATATTGTACCAAGCCTGGTATGAAAGTTTTTGATTGTTGCTTCACTAACTACGTTGGTTATGAAAGGGTTGATATAATATAATGGTGGTGCGGTGGGGGTTGTAGGGTTTGTGATGTGTTTCCAGTTGCAAATTCAAGGACTCGAAGTGTTTGAAGACGCGGCATCACTCATTTTCACTCTATTTTATTGGTGCCAGGCGCTAAAATCTAGAGCAGACTTGGGCAGTCTGCGGCTTTCAAGCTGTTGTGGAACTACAAGATTCAGCACGCGGTTCCAGAACAAGCATGAAAAGTTTGTCTGGTCTTAATTTAGTCTGTAAACCGCAGCACTGGACGAAATTCTGTTGAAAGCAAACATTAAAGAACCTAAAATACATAGGAATCAATCTCCGTATGACGGAAAGATGGCGCAAATATGTTTGTGTAATTTTAGGATAAATGTGTCACAGGTTTTGAGCAGAAGAATCTGCCCCAAATATCAACCAATCCAACACTCCAGCATAATATTGTGGCCAGTGTACCAGGCGACCATTATATGCAGCTAAAAACTTCGTTCTCTGGGGGGGTGGACTAATTACTGTAGACTTGAGAAGCTCATTGGACCACCCCAGGAGCCGGTTAGAATAAATCGGAATCGACCAAAAATTTGGCTCCTGGTCCAGCCCTAGACCTTGGGCAACAAACAAAGTAGGGTGCCACTGCTTGCAAATTTTTGACCGTTTTGGTCTAGGTATTGTGAAAGGGTTAATTCCCTGGTGGTCTATGGCAAATAATTCACATACTTGATTAAGGAGGGGGCCCTGGGCACTCGACCAGAATGGCACTTTATTAAACTAACTCTGGCATAGACTCCCCTCAAGTTGCCATGCGTTTATGAGCAATTACACAATATTCTAAAAAGGTCAAAGATGGCGCAATTTTTGGCCGAATTTAAACGAAAACTATATGGGACTCGCTGTAGAGTGTGTATATACATGTACTGATCCTCTATAATCGGTCCGTATACTGAGAGCCTGCTTTGCCCTGGTCAAGTTTGCCAACCATTGTCCTGTTTAGTTGGCGGGAAGATAACACACAAACGGATGATAACCGGGAGCCCAGGTGCCAAACTTTTTGAAAATTTTCATTTTGAGAGCCATGTTGGAAAAGTTTGGTGCCAACTGGGTTTAGGATTTTTTTCCCTTAGCAGGGCTTTCCTGGGATCCTTAGCGCGTGTACACTGGTGGCAGGGTGCGGTGCCCATGTCTGTCGTTGCGTCCCAACCTGCACGGTAATGGAGAACATAACATTTTTATTTGGTGAGGTTGAGTGATTTGTTTTTGGGCTCTCTATCCTAAAGCGGTTCCTTACTCCCACATAATTCACACACCCTTCCCCAGCTCACAGAGCAATACAACAGTGCTAACATCTGCTGCTTATCCCATCTCTGCAAGAGCTTCCTGCGCCCGGCCTTCCTCGCCACCAAGGGTAGCGCTAGATTGGCAGAGATTACTTTTTTTTCTCCTTTAACCCCGTATAGTTCTTGTGCCAGCTGTATGATTAAAGGGCAGTGTTAAAGAGCCTCTTTCACAATCTCCTATGCACGTGTCAGATTAGTGTTGCGGCATGAAGAGTGTGGCTACCCGTTTCCTGTTTGCCGCCAGCACTCGTTTTATTTCAATTCTCGTTTCGTTTTTGTCTATTAGCTAGACTGACTTTTTAGCATCTGCTTTCCAGGACTTGTGGAGTGGGTCTTTGCCAATGCAGCAGAATTTTAATAGTTAATATTAGAATTTAAAGGGATTGAATTGTACTTATCCAATGCTTTAACTAATGTGCGAGCAATGAGGGCAGCCATATTAGTAATAGGTTTCCAATAGCTATCAAAATCCACCATACATGTCGGTTTGGTGAAACGAACGGGGGTACCCTGCCCCCCTTTTCTGCAACCCGGCATCTACAATAAAGATGGCCATGCATTCCCAGTGACGTCTAGGGGAGTTACGGAAACAACTGAGCTCAGACTTTTTAGCCTGCAGAACAGGGGTGGTACCTCCGTCTATCAGACGTTTACGGTATCTGTGAAAACCCTTTTAATTTTGGTGAGGATAGAACACCATATAGCCTATCAGAAAATGGTAATGACCAAGCAGCAGGAGACGAGTGAGTTGAGCTTGTGGGAGGCAGTGACCTGTTCACTAATATGTTTAGACAGAGATGTAGCGCCATGATTGGGGAAGAGAATTGTGGTCATAAGCAGACGTGAACCGACAATTTGTTTTTTCAACTTTCCAGCGTAACATGGGTTAACAGATGCAAGGAAAACCGGGTGTGTCCAAGCCAATAGGGAGTGGAGAGCGGGCAGATGTGAATGAGCCCACGTACAGATGTTATTGACATACAGCCTGTTCTATCCTATAACTAATCCATGGTTCGGTCATCTGTGACCGGGTTGGGTTCTGGCCCCTCTTCAATATGTATCAGGAACAAGTTGTGTTATACAGATGGGCGGATCGTAAAAATCTATTTTCTTGATTTAAATACAGTTTAAACCAAAAACATTTTTTTTATTTATTAACATTTTTGGCCTATGGCGAATTAATGAAATATTTTCCAAAAGAAAAATGAATAAATTTTTATATATATATATAATTTAGAAAATGCTGAATTTGATATTCTGCCGGTGACCTAAAACAGGCCATGCACTTCTTGGCAGCTAAGGTGTCCAAGAAGCGTAGTAAGTGTGTGCCAACTCTCTGTACGACTTCCCAGTCACCTGGTATGTATATTTATAAACCAAGACTGCTTTAGCGGCACTCCACACCCCCTCTCCCTCCTCCTCTCGGGATCTCCTGTAGGGTTGGGTGTCAAGGAAATACCTGGCGTTACCTTTAATGTAGCTGCCAAAACAGCCGGCAGTCTCAAGGGCTTGCTTTGTATTCTTCAGCCATAACTGGATTCTTTCTATTAACAGTCTCTCTGCTGGATTAAAAAAAATGAATTAAACAAAAATTGCAAAAAACTTTTTAAAAAATTGTCATTCCCTTTTATCTGTTTTTGATATACAGTTAGAACAGTTGTGGGTAAACTGTTCCTCTCCAGCTGTTACACTACAGCTGTCAGGGTGGGTGCAGTGTTGTACAACAGTTAGGCAACCGCAGGTTCAGGGACACACGTGCAAGTCAAACTAGGGAAGTGTTTAGTTGAGGGATGACCAAGCAGAAAAGAAAAATATTTTCCCATAAATCCTCACTGGCTTCCTATAAAATGAATGAATATATATATATATATATATATATATGCAAGTAAAACCACAGGTTTCTTATAAAAGGAAGCCATTCAGTGAGAATTTATGAAGAATTTTTTTTTTGATAATTGATAATTTTTGACTTCATTTTTTGTACCCTAAAAAATTATTTAGAGAAAAAAAATTATTCCCCCCCCCCCCCAAAAAAAAATTTTTTTTTAGATGTAGTAATGGCAATAAAATAATATACCAAAAATATTTTCAATTAAAGGGGTTTTCCGGAAGTAAAAAATAACTTTTTAATTAAACTAAACAATAAAAAACATTTAACGTTGTAATGTACTTACGTTTGATTAGCTGGATGTATCGTCGTATCCCCTCTTCCGTCACGTGACCGCTTGTCCATGTAAAATTTGCACTTCCTGCGCATACCCGCCCATTCGCGCCTAACTTCCGGTTTGCGGTTTCCGGTTTTCACATTGTACGGTTACGTCATAAATGACGTAACTGTACCACGTGTTTTCCCCATCCGCTTAGAGCATGCGTGGTTGACACTACCACGCATGCTCTGTTAAATGATATGGCTGCGTCTTCAGCAGCCGTGTGTTTCATTGCGCATGCGCAAGTTTTAATACGTGGAGACGGTGTGTACTGTGACGGCCGTGTCTGCCGTAGCTCTCTCCTTCTCCTCCTCACAGTCCGAAGCGCATGTGAGGAGGAGGAGGAGGAGGGTGTTTATTTTCTCACTGTAGGAGCGGAATCCCCAAGCCAGAGATTGGGGATTCCGCTCCAGGAGAAGTCACAGACTTCACTGTGTCCATATATGGACAGTGACGTCAGGGACTTCTGAAGCGGAATCCCCGCCGATGTGGCCGGGGATTCTGCTCCAAGAGAAGTCACAAACTTCACTGTGTCCATATATGGACAGTGACGTCAGGGACTAATGAAGCGGAATCCCCGCCGGTGTGGCCGGGGATTCCGCTCCAGGAGAAGTACCTCACTTCACTGTTCATATATGGACAGTGAAGTGAGGGATTTCTCCAGAGCCGTCCCCTACAGGAAAGTAGGGGGGTGGCACTACCTACAAGGGGGGCTGTGTGGCATTGCCTACAGGGGGCTGTGTGGTACTACCTACAGGGGGGGGGGGGGCTATGTGGCATTACTTACAGGGGGCTGTGTGGCATTACTTACAGGGGGCTGTGTGGCACTGCCTACAAGGGGGATGTGTGGCATTGCCTACAGGGGGGCTATGTGGCACTACCTACAGGGTTGCTGTGTGGCATTATCTACAGGGGGGCTATGTGGCATTACCTACAAGGGGGGGGCTATGTGGCATTACCTACAGGGGGGGCTATGTGGCATTATCTACAGGGGGGGGCTGTGTGGCATTATCTACAGGGGGGGGCTGTGTGGCATTAATCATTAATGTGGAATTGTACTGATTGAAAACTCTAGTATAATTTATATCCCGGTCTCCTGACAATCTGTGTTTTATAATCCACTCCCCCCCCCCCCCTTCAATCATGTTTTCGCTGGTAGCTGCCACCAATTTATAAAGTAGAAAATCCAACTTTTTGTATTTGATGACCCTCACACCCCATGTTTACGCATCACTACGTTGTTGAAGTCGTCCTCCTTCCATCTTTCATGACTCTCTGCTGATGCTGGTTCCCCACCTCCTCCTCCACCTCCTCTCCGGCATTGGCAATAAGGAAAAAAAAATTAATTAAACTTGTAAATAGAGTACCTAAAAAATATTCACAGGTCAACCCTTTCCTTGCTGGATTGTCATAGAGCTGGCTCGTGTTTCAAGGCTCTGGTAATCAGATAGACCTTGTTGGAAATCAAACTAAAGTGACCTAGACGGTATGGGATGCCTACTGCCTGCCTTACAATCTTTATGGTTAGACAGTGGATCTCCTTTCATAAAGTTTTTTTTTTGTTTTCTTTTTCATCATCAAAGCAACTCCTAAAAAATATGCCAAGGATATAGGATAGGGCATGCCTAAAAATGCCAAGGATATAAGATGATCCGTTCTTCAAAATGTAGTCAATTTTTAGTTGTTTTTTTTTTTTGCAGTTTACAATATTGATACATTTTTCTAATGTTATTCCAGTGTATTTTTTTTATTTTTTTAAATCTATGAAAATGTTAAAAAAAAATATGTGGACAGACGCGTGGGTGTTCTTATCCAACATAAGCATACCCTTTCCTAGTAAACTAATCCGAGTAGATACAAAAGACAGGGTCATGGCTACGAGATTAGTGAAATCACTAGACTTGAAAAGGGAAGTGCCTGTGCATAGTTGTAAACATGTGGGTGACTAGGTGACCAGAGCACTCCACTGTATCTGAAAAATAGCATCTCCTTGTCTCTAATTACAGTAGGAACAGAAGCCATCACACAGTAAGATGAGCATGCTTCCAGTTGCCATGACATGCCTGTGATATTGTAGATGGGGCAACTTAAATCTGCAGGCAGGTAGTCCCACTGCACAGCAACAACCCATGACTGGGCAGGAGTAATGCCACCATATGGGCTACTGTATCCCTCAGTCCTTCATGTTGCGTGCATTTCTGCCATCTATACTTGGCATATTTTTGGTATGCAACAATATTAAACATTTCAAATATATATATATATAATTTTTATTTTTTACTGTCAGCTGTATACACGAGTTGGGTTTCCCGTCTCGTTCTATGTCTGCTGTATTCCATCCTCCCTACCCTGTCTATCTCCTTATTTTGTACAACACACAAAGACTTGTTGTCTGTGTCCGTCCTTGAATGAAGCCATTTTAGGCCCTGGCGTAGGCTCCAGGCTTCAAAGCAGACTGCACATTTTGTACCCGGGCATCTCTGCCCCTTCGCCCTGGGAATTCCTGAAGCACAGCTGCACGGAACTTCATTCTGTGGGGCTCAGAATTGCCAGCTCTGTTCCTAGGACTGGGGGCCGAGATGAGAAGCAATTTTTTTTTTTCTTTTTTCCAAGGGGCAGCTGTTCTAATTCACAGTATACAACGTACTCTTCAATACTCAATAGGCCTTCTAAGCTCAAAGAAGCCTTATCTCCTGCTGAGGGAGTTGTCTGCTTAACTGTGTTACCGACTGGACATGTCTTTCCAGATGTAAGTTCATATGGCCTTGCTATATCTCATAAGTCTTTCCATGTGTCAGGAAGACTAAACATGATCGGAATTCATCAAGTGGTACCATTAAAGATCTCTGTTCACACCAACTGTAAATTTTATAGGGACTATTGATCTCGGTCACTGGATTTGCTGTACGGATAAAGTTAGAATGCGCATCTGCTATAGTATTTAGTATTACTTTTTATATAGCGCCAATATGGTCCACGGTGCCATACAATTTGTTTTTGTTTTTGAATATAGGCATTGTCCCAAGTTCCTTACATCATAAGTGATCCTAGGCAGATCTGTAGGAACTTGATATGCGATGGGAACCCTCTACTTTGACATCACTTCTATCTTTCCGAACTGTTACACTGCACCATGTGGCTGCCCTTTTTTAGTGAGGTATCAACTATATAATCCAGAACTATAAATGCACTGAAAGCTCTTTGGGGGTCACATACTTGGTCTAGATGTGTTTGGTTTTGTATTGCCTTGTTATGGACACACTGGACTTCTATGGGGAATTTGTAGAAGGAGGGGGTCCCAACTCGGGCTGGCCAAAACTTTCTTCCCCATGAGTGACTTTAATCTTCATAGATGTCAATACCTACAACAAAGATGGATGAGGCAAACCAGAAAGCATCCCTCTGTCTCCAAGGCATGGCGATGTAGGGCGTGGGAGCAAACCTATGCATTCTGGAATGGTGGACTATTTTGTCTAGATGTGTTTGGCTTCCTTTTGCTCCAATGGAGGCTGCCATATTTTGGACACCCTGGATAACCTCTTCTATGGGGCCTCTGTGTAGGGAGGGTTAGGCTTAGCTCTCAGGTTGAGCAACTCTTTCTTCCCCATTAGTGACTTTAACCTTAATATATCTCACTGTCTATACCTACAAAGAAAGATGTGTAATGCTAACCCAAGGAAAGCAACTCCAAGGTATGATCATGTAGGGCGTGAGAGCAAACCCCTCTATTTCAGAATCGTGGAATATTTGGTCTAGATGCTTTTTGGTTTTGTATTGTTCAACTGGAGACAGCCATGTGAAGGACACACTGGCCAGCATCTTATTTGGGCCTGTGTGGAAGGAGGGGGGTCCCAACTAGTGTTGGCCACCTCCCTCTTCTCCTCCATAGATGACTTGAACCTGCACTGAGCTCCCCGGCCCATACAGACAAAGGGTAGGACAACCCTGAGGGAAACCCATAAGACAGAGATGTTGAACAAACAACCTACTCTTCTTTTCTGGAATGGGGGATTTGGTGGCGTAGACCTGAAGGCCCCATATGGATTTTCTTCAATAGGACTCCCTCCTGTCTGTACATATTTGTTTGTTTTCCAAAAACTGCCTTGTGGCCCATTTTGTTCCCACTTCTCCTGCATTTGAAGACTCATTTGTTACTTGCGGCCGAGGTTGACTACCTTGATGCATTAATGCAAACTGATGTAACATGAAATATGACATTTGCAGTAATGAGCATTCTGCGGCACTGACACATAACTCTGATTCCTACCCCCAAGATACAACTTCTATTCTTTGTTAGAACAGGTTAGAAAGATGTCACTGGGGGAGCAGAACAGATGTTCACCTATAATATTCTTCACGAACTCCATATGAAAGTGCTGGAAGGCGGTGGATGAGTCCAGGGGTCAGTGGAAGGTTACACGTGGGAACGGGGCATCTGTGGTAGAGGAATTTACTGACTGCTGTTTACTTAAATGAAAGCTAGTAAAAGTCTTTTAACAAGAGGCAATTAAAAGAGACAGCTGCAAGAATGTCGAAAGCTTGGAACTCGTCTTTCCCAGTCCTCCTCTTTCCCAGTCCTCCTCCATAGACTGAAATCTTTCCACTTCAGGTCAAGGAAATTTGACGGTTTCATTGCAGCAAGGTACAAGCTGCTGTGTACCATAGAATTGTTATGTTCCTCAATAGAGCTCTGGAATGGACATCAATCATGGGTCATAATGGTCACATATGTAGTGAACAGTCTATATGACCCATGGCTGAGATGTGGTGGGACCATACAAAGAAGAAAGGGCTCCATTTATGATATTGATCCAACCATAGAAAACTATTCCAATAGTTTAGATATATGACGTAATTAAGGCCCATTCCCAAAGAGCATCCCGAAGATTTAGAAAACCTTTTTGAATTTTTTTATTTTGTATGAGCTTCGTTTTCAAGGTCAAAACCCAACTACAGGCAAATATGTAGGTTTTGTTTTTTTTATTTTTTTTTACCTCATCCAGTGATTGACTATTCTAGGACCTTCTTGGCTGTCCATGAAAATGAGCCACCAGACATTTATTTTTATTCTTTTTGGGTCAATCTGCACCATAAACGGACTTCAAGTTTGAAGATCTTGGAAGTTACTGCTAAAATTAGTCATCGATGACTCCGCAACCTCCTAATCTATCGGTTCAAATCGGGCCAGGCCACAAAAGGGCCCTTCAATCCAATCTCTTTACATCAGACCCACACACTGGGCCTATATTAAAGAAAGCAAATTAACTTAGTTGGTTTATGGCACGTGGGAAGAACAAGAGAACCCTAAGGAAACCCACATAGGCTTCCTCTGAGGACATTGGCCTCGTTGGAGTCAAGTCGATGACCTACAAGGCAACAGTGCTAACCACTGATATACCTTAATGACGTTTTGTCGAAAACCTGTAGTGGCTTATCATAAAATCATTTTAGGGTTCTCCCAGTGCCTTAGGACGGCTTAAATTTGCCCCATAAATCAAGTCTGACAATAAAGTTGGGTTATATGGATGATAATAAAGGCCGGAACATGTTCTTGCTGTTTGCTGCAATTACTTGCTGTGTGAGTCTTACTGTGTGTAATAATAAGTGATCTAGAGTGGATATTAAAGAATAGTGTTCCAGTGGGCGACTGGATATGCAAAAATTTTGCTGAGCGGAGCCCTTATTGAGCTAAACTTTATACCTGAAGTAACTATTGGGTTAACCCTTAATGTTAGCTGATATTCTGTCTTATCTGCGGAACTGCTTAAAGGGATTCTCCACCCTTTACTTCTATCTATAGTTGAATAAATTCAGGATCCAAAGCATTCGACACATTTATTACAAAATCCATTTTTGTATGGACTTGGGGACCCTTTTTGTGTTCTCCTAGAAGAAGACACATCTAGGCTAGGACAACTGTATTCGCCCTCCGTTCAGTGTGGGGGGAGGAATGTGTGACAACTACTCCTGAGAATAATTCTTACACAGAGCTGTAGTTGTCACCTTTTTCACGCCCCCACCCAATTCATTATACGCTATGCACCCTCCGCTTCATATATTGCATCAGTTGTTGTGTAAGCCCTGGGAATGTATCTTTGGTTTCCTAGGTAAGATAAACCTTTTAGAACAGATAGTTCAAGTCCCAGGAGCATTGCAGAATATTACAGAAAACATGGCCGACATGCCGTAATCTACTATTAGATTATGATATGCTATCTTCTTGGGGCAAAGATCTGAACAAAAAAAAATGTGCGGCTATAATAGCATAGTTGTTAATCATAAATTATTATTCACTTTGTATTCATCCTTTAGCAATATGAGAACTGATTTATTTTTTTTTTCTGCCAGAAACGGCGCCACTACTGTTTGTGGTCAGTGTCTGGTATTGCAGCTCAGCCTTGGTCACTTCAATGCTGCACTACCAGACACAGCCCATGGACAAGAGTGGTGCTATTTTTGGGGACCGGTAATAAGCTGTATGAGCAAAAAAAATCAGTGCATAAACCGTGTTTATAGTACTCCATGCCAGGTAGCAGTCGGCCAAGGGTTTTCAATTTTAGGTTGTATAATTTTCCAATGGTTCCAACTATAGAAAAATATATTGGCAAGTGTTTGTGATCCCAATAGTGGGACGATCATCTAACCTTGGCCAGCTCTTTGTCTGGTCAGCCTTATTTGTACTAGTCATGACAGTGACTACAATGGCATCAGAGTCAATCAGACCAATTTTCTACAAATTTTGCGTTTATATTAATAAAGTAAATGTTTGCAGATATTTTTCTGACTTTCAAATCTTTTTGAATACACTGGTTACTCCTCATTAGTTAGAGGAATCCTCCCCCAACTGGTCTATATGGTACAAGGGTTTATACAACGCGGTGATCAGGAGCTACGCAATTAAGTGTCCTCAAACGGGGCCCCTGTGTTTTTAAATGATCTTTTTCTAATTCTATAATTTGGTGTCTTTTTAGGTTATCCACGTTTTTCAACTTTTCTACCCATGAGCCACTTGGACCACGGAAACAGCAATGTTCTGTATGGACAACATCGCTTCTATGAATCCCAAAAAGGTAACTGTGCTTGTTTGGGGTATATATGGTACATTACTTAGAGTCCAGTGAAACAGTGCCCCTAGTGGTCGTACAAATCTTGCTGCCTGCCTAGTGCAAGCAATATTACCATTTTAATTAGCATATTTTTTTGTCTTTTTAGGACAGTCCATTTTGTTTGTTTTTTATAAAGGACTCTTACTCGTATGCCCCCCCCCACCCCCGACTATTTACCTGATGTTACTGTAACCAATCACATTTTTGGAACAGTGCCTAATCTCTTTGAAGGCAGTTCTGAACTCGCCATTGTGTGAATGTCCATTATTCCCTCTCTCTCTATAATTCATTTATTGCCTACCCGACCGCTCTACCAGTCTTAAGCTTTTGTATTATTTATTTCACACCTCTTAAGTTGTTTATATCACTCAGTATGCAGGATGTCATTGTGAATGAGGTCAGGGGCCTTTAATTTGGAATCAAGACATAGAAATAAGGAGGAGGTGCAACTACTAGGATTGCGGTTTCTACAGAGAATAAGAAAGAACATGTTTATGGCATATAAGATCCACTGCGAATGGCATGTTCGCTACTTAAAGGGGTTGTCTGATTTTTTTTTTATTTTTTTTTTTGGGCGGGATTTTTTACAATTATTTTTTATATAATTTTTTTTTCTTCGGAAACCGTGCCACTCTTGATTATAGGCTGTATGTGGTATTGCAGTTCGGCCTTAAGTATGCACTTGAATGGGGCTGAGCTGCAATACCATGCATAGCCACTAGACAAGAGTGGCACTGTTCCTGGAGAGAAAAAAAAAGACACTCCAACTAAAAACATACTTTATACTTATGGCATTATTGTCGCAAGGCTATGATGATAACACCAGTGCGGTCCTTAGGCTCGGGCACGAGAAGCAATAGTGCTAGGCCTTTTGCTTGGTGCCCCAGCAATGAACATTTTTAATTGTATCTACGTCCTCTCCTAGTTGACCAGCACCCCAAAATGCCACAGTTTAGCAAAGACCCTTGACACGGGCAGATTTTCTGCCCAGCAAACAGGCGCTGATCGTCAATAAAGCACGTCGATCGGCTCTCCATTTAAACTGATCAATGATCGGAATTTATGGGGACGAGTGATCGTTAATACGATCATGCGTCCCCATATATTTACATATTGTGGGCAGCTTGTCTTCTGTTTACATGCCTAATCGCTGCCCTGTATTCACTCGGAGATGGAAAGTGAAAATAAAAAATGGAAAAAAAGTTATATTTTCCAAAAATTCAACTACATTATTTTTTGGGGAATAAAATCTGTTTAGAAAATAAATAATAATAGTCGTAAAATAAATATATATAGTGTTATAATAAATCGAAATCATATTTAGAATACTAAAAAAAAAAAAAAAAAAAAAGTCAAAATGCGTCAGGTCACCAAAGGACAAAACACATTGATCAGTGAAGGTTAAGAGACACTGTTGTTGTTGTATAGAGAGAAAAAAATACAACTAAGTACATTACCTTCCGTACTTGGTGGCAGCTTATGCCGTTCACCTGCCCGCTGACATGTCGTGCAGAAGTTTTGCTACCTCATTTGGCACCAGACAGGCATGCATGCAGAAATTCAGCATTCCCACAAGCCTTCATGCTCTGACTTTTTTATTTTTTTCCTTCCCTTTGCAAAGTTATAACTAAGCTGAAATAACAGGACTGGACTTGAATTTTTTATGACCTGCGTTTACTTAACCTTCTCAACGTTCTGTATTACTTGCCG
The DNA here is from genome assembly GCF_050947455.1 of Rhinoderma darwinii. Lineage (NCBI taxonomy): Eukaryota > Metazoa > Chordata > Amphibia > Anura > Rhinodermatidae > Rhinoderma > Rhinoderma darwinii. The sequence continues at coordinate 57,408,350 of NC_134699.1, forward strand.
CATGAAATTCCTCCGGTAATCCCCCACTAATCTGTCCTTCGTTGCATTTCTGAGGCTGAAGAGCCAGCAGGCATAGCAAGTGGCAGTCTGGTGACAATATTAAGATTAGAAGACAAAATAAAGATGGGGGGGATAGCAGACCGGGATAAATCGTATCTTTCTGTGTAGTCTGTAGCCACCAGGCATTAGAAAGGAGGCTAGTCAACATTTTCTGCGGAATAAAACGGCATATGCTGCTTGTAGGCAAGTGGCCTCAATCTGCTCAGCGTAACCCTTAGGAAGCTTTATCTTGGCTATAATAATTGGAGATCATCGAATCGGTAAAAATTTGCTTAGCCAATGGTCAATTTTCCTATTCCGAAACCTTTTTATTCCTAGTATAAGACGATGGAGGCTGAATTAATGATCTGTATATGCCCTCATTTTCGTATATGCAGAAATCGTGGCTCCGAAATAGGTGATGCAATGCAAATTTTTACGGGTTTGGTCATCCATAATAATAATCTAAATATATGATGGTTCAAATTTTGTTATTATTATTTATAAGAAAATATGTATTTTTTTTTATTTTCTTCTCAAAAAATTCTGTAAAAAAAGGATACTAAATATATTTACCAAGTACAAATCTTTTTTATTTTTTATTTTTTTTAAATGATCCCACACATTATAATCCTATTTTTTTTTAAATAAATATTAATATTTTTATATTTTATTATTTTTGTTGTAATTAATCTTATTTTTTTATTTTATTATTATGCTATTGCCTGGAATGTTTACTCTACGTAAAGCGCTCATCCCATCTAGGTGTGGCTTTTATTAAAAAGAACAAACTCTTTCATTGTGTATAATGGACATAAGTTGGCAGGGCCTGACTGACGGGTAAATACAAAAGTTAATTATTGCCCTTGGCAAAACCCTACGAAAAAAATGGGGGTTGCATTTAAATGTGAAGCCACATGTGCATTATACATGGTACACCATGTTTGTATAGGCATAACATATTCAATAAGCCCAGTTGAGGTGGTGCCGAGTACCATTGTCAACGTAGCCATCACATGTGACTTTTTTTTTTTTTTTGTATATCACCCTCTTGGACTCTCTGGAATTAGTCTGAGATCATTTTAATTCCTTGCATTTAAATCCCATAAGATGTTATAAATGTGATGAGAAGAATCTGCCGAGATAAAAAAAAATAAGTTCAAGTAGTCCTGTATCTCCGTTTCAGTTCCTGCCTATATTTGGTCTCCTATCCCTCGGAAACCTTTGGAGGAGATCATGTGCCTGAAGTTCACATAGTCATATTTATGATACTATGACTAATAAAATGCTGGTTATGGTGGCATTGGCCAATCATTTAATGCCTATGATATGGTGGTAGACCCCTCTCAAACCCCTGACCGAGAATGGATTGTCCATTCTATTGTTTCCTCCTGGAAAAGTAGCACGTGGGGTGTGACCATATCTATGAAAGAAAAATCTGATTAATAAAGCCAACTAAAACCGGAGAATGATATAAATGGTGCCAGGTGGCTTACCCTTTAGATAAGTCATACTGACCAATGTATCCCAAGCAAATAAACAAGCAATGCCAAATGAATGTTGGCATGTGGGTAATTATTATTTTTTTTACCACATATGGGAGAAGCGGTGGCGCATGGCCCCCTCCACTGAAGGCTTTGGGTCAGCTAAACGGGCAGCTACCTTACAATGCAATAGAGAGAGCCACACCATATATGATCACGTCTACTTGGCTGGATAGTATGACTGAACGTCCATTGGGGCCCCTGGTTACTTTAGTCCCAGAGATGAGGACTATATACACTACCTATATAAATAGGGACTACCAGGCCTTTGTGGAAAGAGGACGCATGGTAGGTTACAAGCATTACCTAGCCTGCAGCCTAGAAGGTGTATATATGGGTGCTCCCTAGCACCCGCTGGACAACCAATTCTCCCAATCCGACTGTAATTTTAACAACCGGGTGGGAAAAACAAGCCTGAGTACTAAGGATGCAGTGTGGAAGCCCCTTGTCCCCAGCCGTTGACTGTTGTCAGACATCACATCCCTAGCAACCAGTCTCTCTCTAAGCAAAAGGTCAAATTTCATAGTAAGGACAGAACTGAGCCAAGAATCCTTGACCCATACTTTACCAAGGTCTTGCTGCCATATTAATCAGATTTTTGTAAGATGCACATTTAGATATAGATCCCTTTTAAGAACATTGGGGTCATATATATGATATTTCATATCTCTAATGCTTCTAAAGCCTTGAAGCCTAAAGGATTCTGAATTTCAAGACCGTTGTCTAGAAGGGAATATGGTCTACCAGACCTACATAGAGCGCACTAGGAATCTGACCTTTAAGGTTCGGGTAATCGAAAATGTATATTGATACTCTGAGTCCATATATAGCGGCCTGTTTGTTTTCCAGCAGGGGGGAGGAAGATTTATTTCCCTCTTGGTTATAAACTACAACTCTGTTTCCTTCATGGTGCCAGCTAAATGCCACGGTGTCTTTTTTCGGCCTCTGGCTAACAATTTGTCTCCATTAAATGTCGTATTTTGACTGTCCAGAAATGAACAGGTGGAGAGATGTCGCTAGAGTGTAACCCAAGCCCATTGGGGCCCGTCATGCTGATTTTGGGAGAGTCTGGGCCCCGAACCTCCTGCGCTGACAGAGACTTCTCCTAATAGGAGCTCACCTTTCACAATATTGTGGGTTTTTTCCCCTAATCCTGGGAAATTTTGAGCCAATGTATTTTGTCTCTGTTTGCAGTCTCATGGTTTGAGCAGAGGAAGCAACATTTATATCCATAAAGCAAATAATATCTAAAGAAAAAAAAATCTAGAAATGCTTTTGAGAAAAAAAAATTCACGACCCTTACCCTTGAGTAACTGCCCTTGAATACTATAGGCACGCTGAGTAATATATATATATATATATGATGGGGATTCTAGTTCTTAAAGGGTTTGTCGATTTTACTACGTTGTATTTTTTGTTGGTCAATCCGTGTATGATTACTAACTAAAAAAAAATTCTATCATTCCAGATAATTTTTATTTGCGAAACCTCCCAGCCCAACCGACCCTCCTGTCTGCCAACCACAATTTCCCCAGCATTGCACGGGCAGCTCCTGGTCATCCGATTGGCTCATGTAGCCGGGACAGAGAAAATAGCCACATGCAGAAATCTTCTAAAGACAATGACCGTTATCTGGGGGGCACAGAATTGAATAAGGACAAAATGGGTAAAGGGGACCTGAAAGACAGGCACTTGGAGGATGATGGCAAGGAGAGGCATAAATTAGTGTTGCCTATTTCTATGGACAGTCATTGCAAGGAGGACATGCACCAGAGAGGATCTTGTGATAACCGGACCAAGCATCTGAACTCTTGCTTAATGACCTCAAAGGTGCTCAATGGGGACCACAGTAAAGCATTGTTGTCCAGCTGCACTGTTGGGGCAGGGATGCCTCGTCAAAGTAGCCTGAATCGGTGTGCCAAAGACATGAGATCCGACCGGTCATATCCCCAACATGAGTCTCAGCAACCTTACAGCGAGTGCCTAGAGAGGAGGCAAATGCTCCACCACTCTGTGTCCTATACTGTCCCATCCAGTCTCCCCAGCATTCCTACTCCACTTAACACCTCCACTGGCTCATTCCCCTGTCTGCAGCTTCATTCCAACTCGGACGTTGTATGTTCTTTGCAGGACAAGTCTGGCAGGGATCTTAAGATGGGCAGGCCCACTTTAGTGCCTTCTGTGGGGCACTTCACCGACAAAAGCCGGCCTTTTCAGGTGACCCAGGATAACTGCCATATGGACAGAGGAGGTGACGGAAAAGACAAGAGCCACAATATGAACTCCGACTCCCATCCACCTGGGTCTTATTCTAATACATTCTCCCACTTAAAAGCGGAGTCTAAAGGGGACAGGAGGTTGGAGTGGGCGCAGAACACAGCCGCAAGGATCAAAAACTTGGACTTTTCAAACGGTGGAAATTCAGAGATTGTTATGCAGAGGGGCATGGATAAGGCTTCATACTTTGACATGCCTGCACCACAAGACTGTCCCCGTCCTAATAACCAGGATGCACATTGTATAAAGACCAGCCAGTCCTGCTGCACTTTAGACCGGTCCTCCAAGGACTCCCAGGTGCACAGTAGTTCTCAAAAGGTTGCAAGGATACGACACCAGCAGCACAGGCCGACAGACATGGATCAAACGGGAAGTATCCAAGATGGAAAAAGAAAGACCATCGAACTGAGCTCCTTGGGCTACAATGGGCCTCATTTGGCCCCATGGACAGAACCACCCATGTCTATTGGTGAGGACAGAAAGAATTCTTACCTTGACCCCTTTAGCACAAGTTTACAACAGGCTGCACTGATGACTCCAGGTCCTCCTTTGAGCCAGGAAATACAAGGACCTACAGATGAGGTGTCTGCCATGAAAAACCTGCTTAAATACAGCAATCAAGCACTTATTGTGGGTCAAAGGACCCCCTTTGTGGGGTTGGGGAACATGAAGACCAGCTGTTCCCATCAAGAAATTAAATTCCACGGAAACAAGTGCCAGCCTGAACAAGAGAGAATGGACTGTGCCAGAAGTAGAGAGAACGACACCTCTCATGGAGAAGGGGAAGTCAGGCAGCCTCCTGTTGGCATTGCTGTGGCGGTGGCACGTCAAAAAGATACCAGCAGCCGCCATGAGTCCTCTTATGGTTCAAGTAGACAAGGCAGGAATAATGTGTCTCAGAAAGGTGGGTGTAATAGAAAACAAAAAAAGTGGTGTGGGCAATTTTATCATAGTTCTGTTCTACATGGGGCAGCGTTAACCCAAAAACATGGTAGTTGCCCCATTAATCTATTGGTATCCCAATTGTGATACCGGTTAATAGGACTACCCACCGTGTTTTTTTGTTATGCTTGTCCCTGGATAAGTTATCGCTATGTCTGTTGGTAATAATGGTGGATATTCACTCCAATGTCATTACACATAGTCATGGACATTAAGGATTTATTGATTGACCCAATAAGTCAACATCTCTACTCAATTGCCCCCATTAATTTTTGGAGTATCTGCTATCTAAAGTTTTAGAAATGCTATAACAATTTAAGATGGTGGTGTTGACCATCGTGACGAATCAGATTCCACAATAAATTTTTCTCTGGCTGGTTGCACTTTTTTAGAAATGCCCAAAGTGACCACCGAAGTTGATATTTTCAAGGTCTCAATATTTGTCTAGGAAATGGTCTTCATCGTAAAATATTGGCTTACAGACGTGTATACCGAGTTTTACCTTATAATCTCGAAACACACACATACAGATCCCATAGGACATGCAAAATTTAGCCACGCTATGTACATGAAAGACCATGCACGAAGGTACTGAGAGGGTGATCTATACACACAGCATTGTGTTCTGTGTATGCACTTGTCTAAAGGAAAGTAAAAGTGTGCAGAGTGTCGTGTGCGTGTGTGTGTGTGTGTGTGTGTGTGTGTGTGTGTGTGTGTAAGTAAAGACTGTTGACTTGTACGTGACTAAATTCGTTCCCGGTTTGGAGGTATGACTCACTTAACTTTTGGGGGAAACACTTATCTGAATTTGAGAGTACTTAATCCGAAGACAGGCAAGCTTATCTACAACTATAGTGGTGTCAGGTGGATGGCATTGCATTTAACGCGTGGAGTTATGGACACCTAAATCTTTACTATGTGCCAGGAGTCGGTGACTAAGTAAAGAAACCTGCTAAATCAGGATTTGCACAGTTGGTTCCACTGGGAGGAAACGCTTTGTGAGTGGGAGGCGTGAGTGGTTCCTGTATGTTGTGTGAAGAGAGTGATGTCACCATGTGGTTTGGGGGGACCAACTGAGAGGGAGGGTGTAGGGTGTTGGCAGGAAGATAATATCCGGGGTTACCAGAAGTCTTTGGCTTGCCTAGAACACATGATTTTCATTAGCCGGCCTCTGGGCCAATCTCCCAATGAGACACAGCTTCCAGTTGAGAGTACTTTAGTCTAGTAGCGTGGCAAGACCTTTCCGAATTAAGATGTTAACCTATTCTCAACCTCACCTCAAGAACTTCGGAATGTCTTTTCTTTATACCTATTCTAGGCAGCAAATATACAAACTCGAGTGCTTTGACTTCTTCTTTTAAAGTTGGTGGGCTAAGAAGAAGTCGATGATGTCCCCCCAAAACCTAAGTTCTCGCTACATTCAACTTCTAACTCATGCTCTGTTGATGTTTTCTACAAAACCGTATTCTCCATTGATCTGTATTACTCAGCCTAGTCTTTACGGTCTCCATGACTAGTTGATCATTACTTGAAGTGTAGGAACTATTAAGACTATGTCACCATGAGTGGATTTTGAAAAATAGAGCCAATCAATATGGGTAAATATAGCACATTGTGTAGAAGTCAACACCTTCTCAATAGAAGATCTGCTTTGGTTTACATGAATAGCCTTTGTGTTTGTGCCGACCCTTTCTATTCATTTTGTAGGCTCTGGTCGATCCATGCATGTGATTGACCTGGACGCAGAAGAGGAGAGAAATCGTCTTTGTGATGAGAGGCTGGGCATCCCCGGCAGAGACCTTTTAATGCAGTGAGTAGCTGTCAAGTCCTTACAACAGACTCCCTGCTTCTAGCTTTTTCTACATTTAATGCTGCTATATCCCAGGAATGTGGACTCTTAATCCTGTTTCACACCTTTCATGTCCCATTCGTTTTAGAGAAAACAAGGACCTGGTTGAGTTTGCCAGAATCCATCCTTCCGGTGGTTGCCCTGGTGATCTTACCTCTCATCTTATGATAGCGAGCGGTTCCTCTCTCCAAGCGAGCCAATTAGGAGCTGATCCTACACCGCATACACACCCAACTCATCCCCATTGGCTGCCCAGAACAAGGAGTCCTTCCATATGGATGGGTGGCCCTTCCTACAGTGAGTATGCTAATTTGTAGAAACTATATTGGGCCAGATGGGTTCTTTGCCCTAATGCCAACGCCTGGCTTATGCAGAACAATGTGTAATCCGAGCGTACCAAGTTGACACTGCAGTTTTGTGCAGGCATGGGCTTGTCTAAGACGTACATACTGTAGGCGCTGGAAGGAAACTGGGCTTCCTGTGTTAAGACAAATAAAATGGTGTCGAGTAACATGGCACTCAACACCGTTTGGAAGCACTCCCTTGCCCTGGCAGTTGCAATGATTACTTTTTTTTAATGTTTTATAAAAATATATAATTGAACTGTGATGGATGGGAAAAAATAGCAAAGTCATCCAAATTGTATAAACTGTAAATAATTTATCTGCCACCAGGTATTAGTCACCCAGCCTTGCATCAGAACCTGCCCCCAGGATTCCCCCCATCTATGCCTAGTGCCATGCAACCAGTGTTCCCCCTATCACAGGAACCTCCTGCCCAACTGGTCATTCTACCTCCGGAGCCCTCTCCCCACACTGCTCCACACTCTCTTGGTAAGTTCGAGCACTGTTTAGGTGAGCATAATCTATGTGCAAAGCTAGAAGACAATATGTTTTACGTATTTTAGAACGGTTATCGTTCTAATCTGTTGAATTTATGGTGCAGCTCTGCCACCTAGTGGCATAATCTTCATGAAAAATAGTTTTCTATATAGTTAATTGTATGTTTTATATAAAAAGTTGCCGTAAATGTGCAGAGGACGTCGATCTTAACCAAAGAGCTGGCATTCTAAGTTTAGAGTTCAAATTCTATACGGACGGCTTGTGTGTATTTTCTTGTTACCCTTAGCAAATGAAAGCAATTGTTGGTCATATTAACTTCTTATGGTACAGACTGCTCAGAATTTGTGCTTCCCCGTCCCACAGCTGATGTCATGGATCAGGCTTCTTTGTGGCCTCCGATGTACCCTGGCAGAGGACCTGCCTCTCACCTCCAGCACCCAGGACAGCTCCCGGTCTACTCGCGGTCACAGTTTCTACGGCAACAGGAGCTTTATGCCCTGCAACAGCAAAGGGCAGCACAGGCTCTAGAGCTTCAGAGGCAAAGCCATCTTCAAGTATGTCAGACTTGAGATCTTAGGTTTTAATGATTTACTTCCATTCCAGAAAACATGCAGCGCTAATGTAACTTTTCACTTCTTTCTATAGAGGAAAACCGAGGATCATCTGCCAGAATCTGAAGACCCACCAGAAAAGGCTGCAAAGACCCATAGTAAAGCAGATGCCTTAAACACTTCCAAGATGCAGATACCACCAAGCCTGCTACTTCCGCCACCCTCCGCCCCTGCACAACCCAAGCTTTCACCCTGCTCACACTCACCTGCCCTACGGCCTCCGTCCAAATGTCCAACGCCTCGGCCACTGGCCCAATGCACTTTACCGGCCTGCCCTGATGGCAGCTCCGCCTTGGTGCCCAGCTCTCCAGCTGTTAGCCCTGTGCCCGTTCAAAGCTCCAAGGGGAAAGAGGGAGAAGATAGAAGAGGAGAAGGGCAACCCCCTAGAGACTATCCCAAATCACTGGAACCAGGTAGGTTCGCATTGTTCATGGTTTACGTTGGCACTAAAGAGGTTAACAGTAGCTCGAAAGGGGAAAAAAAAAAACTGAGGCGGAATGGGAGGGAGCAGCGATCCACACATCCTGTTAAATGAATTGCAGTGCTATTGATTGCCTTTTAAATTAAAAACATATTTGCATGCCGCAAGGCCCATTTGTCACCACGTCTCCTCTGCGTATGGTTGGAAATCTGCTCTCCTCCACTGTATGCTCTGCCAGCCCTCGGCTGAATCATTGCAGCGTATTTCAGGCACAATCAAACACTTGAGGAGATAAAATTAGAAATCCTAAAGTCCCGTTCTCCATATTCTGGGAAGAGCCGCTTCATGGGTCCCGAAGTTTCGGTTTCCATTTATCTGTACATGTGGATTGCTTGGCCAAAGTTGTACAGTATTGGCTTGGGATCACAGAATATTACGTCCTACTTCAAAGACCGGGCTGTGTCTTAACCCCAAGGTTATGAGTCACGGATGTCTCCTTGAACTGTTCTTGTGTGAGGGGCTAAACTGGTGGAGTGATATTCTGTTCATCTGGCCACGCTGTCAGAAGGGTGGAAGGATACCATTAATAACCTTATGACGATGAGCAGCCGGAGTGGTAGGGAATGGGGGGGGGGGGCATTGCCAACTTCGGGCACCTTCTGAGCCTTCTCAAGACAAAGTGATAACATTTATTTCCTAGTCCTCAGTCTGTGTCAGCTGCATAAACACCCAGAAAACAGCCAGGGTAATGAGTCCCGCTGGCTTCATCCATCTTCTAAACCTGTCTAATCCACCCCCCACCCACCCATGTCCATCTATCTCCTCTCCTTTCAATCATTTGCCCTCCCTTTTATGCAGTCTCTCACTTCATCCGTCTAATGCTTGGTCTGGTCATGTCTCTACTTCTTCCATCATTCCTCTTTTTTTTTTTTTTCTCACGCTTGCATCTTCCACTCCATTTCTCATTGTCGCCCATCTCCTTTTACACCTCCCACGTCCTCCTGAATAGTGCCTCTGTCCCGTGGTCTAGCAACAAGGCAAAGCCCAAGAGCTTTCATGTAATCAAATTTTCACATTATTCCTCTATGTCCCTTTTTCGATTTTAATCTTCTTAAAGCCTGGCTTTTGCTCTCTGCCTTCGGAATCGCCCATTTTGCCCCACAAACCAGTATGGATTCATTCACAAGCTGCATTCTCATGGGATCCAAAGAGACGACAGGTGTCAACTAGTTTATATTTGAACCAGTTATGACGGCCTTCTGGTCATTATTCCTTTAAAGGGTATGTCCACTTAACGAAGGTTGCCTAGCAACACTGGTGTATCCTGTTTCAGTGACTACGCCCACGTGACTTAGCGCTAAAATACTCACAGGAAGCCCCTAACTAGTATATTTCTATTAGTTACTAATGTATTTGACTTCATAGATCTTCTAGATAAGGGTTTCAGGCTTCGGTTGTGTTGTTCTTTTCTGTTAAGTTGTAAAAAATTTATATTCGACTGTTCCTTTTATGTATTTATGGGTGACCCCAGTTAGAGCTTCCTCGGGGGTGGTTATCTAGCAGTCACAGACTCGTGAGTGGCCAATCTCTCTAGTTATGAAGTGCTACGTCCCATGCTCTGATTTCTGCAGCAGAACTAGGCGGATTTACCGTGTGACTTAAGCTGGGTGACAACCAAGTGGTAACTGTAATGGCGGCCATATTGGTTATCATCCATATATTCCAAAAATACACCAAAAAAATAAAGTCTAGATAGAATTATTACAACTTGACAGAAAAGGACGAGTCCCAGACCTGTTTGATGTTAGGGGGCAATGCCCTTTAAATAGAGATGCCCTTGAACATATTTAATGGTGTTGACCTTCAGCTGTAGGAAGTGTAATGAGAAATGACTTGCCTCATAAACCTTCATTGCATTTTTACCTGGCAGTGGCGGGCATTTCATATGCCACAATGGTGTTTGATAGCATTAGCTATTTTTTTGTTATTACAATCTTGGTTCAAGCCCACTAAACGGTGATCCATGTCCTATAAATGTCCATATAGACTAGTGTACTTATATTTTAAGGTCATGCAAAGGTTTGTGCTTCACAATCTTAATCACTCTGAACAGCAGGTCCGAGTTATCCCCATCCTATTTTCAGACAACATGCCAGGCCGGGTTATCCCCACTCATTAAAATGGGCATAGCCAACCTTGAATGCACCCCCCTTTCTCCAGGGTCCCCATAGCAGGCACATGAGTTGGTCATGTAGTCTCAAAAATGGGACACGTTATTGGATATATGCCAGAAATAGTAAACTAGATAACAAATTTTCCGACGCTATAATGTGTTAGACTCTTACATTTTCTAATTTGAGAAATTTTCACGTATTTGAACTTATTTGGCAGCAAGTTGGGGATACTGGGAACTGGCAATGAATGCATTGTAACTCATCCTTGGCCAATTGTTCCTAAACATAAGCTTTGCTTGTGATCATCACAGACATGTTTTGAATTTTTATTTTTTTCTTGGCCAATCTTACCCAAAACCGAAGACATTTTAGTTTGTAGGAAGTGGAAGATGAATTGCCAAAAATATCTAGATTTGGTGGGTTTCTGAAATCATCCAAGGTCCAAGAAGGAAATTCGCTCTTCTTTTTGTGCTCCGAAGGTCCATATATAGGTTGTCAAGGTCACTTCCACATATACCGCATATATAGAAAGGCGTGCCTTGATAAAACCAACATTGGCCTACTGGAGAAGGTGGTAAGACCTACCATGGACCATGAACTATATTCATGGACCTACTTTACAACTTAAGATTATGAGGTTTCCATTGAATCGAAAATATAAGACAATGGTCCTATCAACAAATTGTGTAAATTTAGATTTCTTTTTTCTTGGGTGGATTATAGGTTTGTGTGTTTGGTTTTTTTTGTTTTTTTTTTGTTTTATTTTTTTTAATGGATTTTATTAGTTCTTTGTCTGTTTTGTAGATCTGCCTCCTGGATATACCTACCCAGAGGTTGTCCAATCCTATACCTCTCCATCTCCCCACCTTGTGCACTCTGCAGACCCTGCTGATCCTGAAACTATGCAAACAGCATCAACTGCGGCAGAACCTGAGCAGTCCAGGACGTTTACCCCTTCAAAAAAATCCCCATGTCACGCACCAGTTGCAGTGGTCTCTTTGGAGGGCAACCAGGAATTGCCTCGCTTAGGTGAGACAGATCTAAGAGAGATCTGTAGCCAAGAACCCCAGGTCCCCAAGTCCCAGGAGTGTGAAGAAGTCATGGCCAGTGGGAGTTTGGATGTGCCCGAGACTATCGTGGAAGTAAAAAAACATGAGTCTCAAAGGTTTGAAGCAAATGAGGAAAAGGAACAAAGTGATGGTTGTAATGCTGAGGGCAAATCGGCTGAACAGTTGCCAAACGTTTCTCAGGAGCCACCTGAGGCTTCAGTGACTGTAGAAGAACCTGACAACAAGGGTAGTAGTGATCTAGATCAGACTTTGTTACGAGAGGTCAATAATGACCTGGACTCTGGCCATGGTCAAGCCGCAGACGATGAGCCTCTAACTCCTTCACCACCTTGCTCACCGGTTAAAACGGACCATCCTGAATCCTTCTATAGTCTGGATACACTCATAGCTGCCAGTATCTCCTTAGGAGAACTCCCTTCTGATCAGGAAGAGGGGAGCTTCTTCTCAGCTGCCGACTCTTTATCCTTCCCAACAAGCTCAGGTATTCATGGGATCGCTCTGCTCAGCGAGTTAGCAGATTTGGCTCTGCAAGACCAGCTGCAAGATGCGAAAGGTAAGTGATCTTTGTACTCTATAGTGTAAATTTATTAGCGGTACCAATACTCCCCACTAGGATCTCTTTTTTTATATTTTTGTTCAATACTATCAGTGACTCCAGCTTAGCTGCAATGCTAAAGAGGAGTCTAAGGTAGTCTGAAATCCACAGCCCTGATCGTCAAAAGATCAGGTTTGTTTATTCACCATGCTTTACACTACATCTTGACTTGTTCAGGTCGGCTGCTGAGTAGAAGCATAAGACCACCATTTCATCATTGCCTAACAAAGCAGGAGAAAGTTGATGATTTAGCCAGGGTCGGCTCCAGGCTTATGCGGGCACTTGTGCGACACGCTTAGTGTGCGCCTTTGTGGGGGAACGCACAGCGACTGGAAACTGGCAGTTTGTGCCCCTATATAGAATTTAGGCCCTGTTTATGCCCCCATAAAGACGTTAGGCTCCCACTTTGTGCCCCCATGTAAAAGTTAGGCCCCCTTTATGTCTCCATATAGAAGTTAGGCCCCCCAGTTTTATGCCCCCATATATACAGTGCCCTCTGTAGATAATGCCACAGTGCTTCCTGTAGATAGTGCCAAACACAGGCCCCTGTAGATGTAGATAGCGCCATTGAGGCTCACTGCATGAGTGGAATCCCCAGCCAGAGTGTTGCCGACGTTCCTCTGCTGGAGGAGCCCCTGACGTCACTGTCCATATATGGATAGTGATGTCAGGGCCTTCTCCAGGAGCGGAATCCCCGGCCAGAGCATTGGCAATGCTCTGACCGGGGATTCCTGTCCCGGAGGAGCGGAGTATCCAGCCAGATTCTGCTGTTAGACAGGGGTTCCCCCTAGGAGCGGAATCCCTGGCATGAGCGTCGGCAACGCTCTGGACAGGGTTTCCGCTCTTGGAGGAGCCCCTGACGTCACTGTCCATATATTGATAGTGACGTCAGGGGCTTCTCCAGGAGCAGAATCCCCGTCCAGAGCATCGGCAACGCTATGGCCGGGGATTCAGGTCCAGGAGGAGCCCTTGACGTCACTGTTCATATATGGACAGGAACGTCCGGGGCTTCCTCTAGGGGATTCTGCTCCTGGAGGAGTCATGATGGCGGCGAGCGCCCCCCAAGGGGAGAGGGCAGGGGGGAACGCCGGAAACTGACGCCGTCCCTGGATTTAGCCAATAGATGTGTCCTGGACAAAAATACTTTGCATGTTCAGCTGTGCTTCCCACTGGCCAGTAGGCAGTATAATAAAATAAAGAAAAAAAATGTAAAAGAATAAAGAAAAAAATTTAATAATTGTCTTCGCCTCTCTGGCTGTTAGGTTATAGCCTGCTGAATTAGATCTACTGTAATCTAGAGATCACTTGGCCAGTAGGATGCACTTTCTGCTAGTCTACATCATGCACTAATTATATTGTGCGGATAGGGTTAATAGACACCCTTTGAAGCCCTTCCAGTCTGTAGGGAAAATAAGGGAAGGGTTTTCTATACTAAGAGCAGTTAAAAGCCAGGGATCGTATGCACTTAATTTCCCTGCGAGCTCAGTATTGTCATCTCCTGGGAGATTATTAAACCCAAACACTGCAGTCCTGGCCTCTAAGAGCAGCGCGCTAGTTAATCACAGTCTCTTACACTCCACAGGGACCCCCGAGCCCCCGACCTTACCCTCCAAAGTCACTTTTTAGAGCAGCCATTAAGAGGGAGGTTTTGATTTCCTAGTCAGCAAATAAACACACTGCAGCATATAAGTGTGCAGCGATACAGCGAGACTGAGCTTCTAGTCTCTTGCCAGCCGATATACTGCCCAATACAATTTTAATACGAGGATTTTTTTGGAGGGGGGGCAGTTGGAGGTTAGGTTTATTTAGAAGCCAGGCCACTAATGTTTTGGACACCCCAATCTATAACATTTATAAAATACTAAAATATAGGCCAAAATGCTGATGATAGTTTGCCCCATTTTGTTTTTATTTTTTGCTCCGTTTTGTAACACGCCTTATTGAATTTTGTTTAAAATTTGGAATAGTATTAAAGGGATTCTTTGCCTTTGACAATCCCTACTTATTAGAAGGGTTTTAATCCCCAGCGATCAGCTTTTATCTCTGGGATACCTGGCAGTAAGTGTTCAATTTCTCTGCAGCGCCACCACAGGGGAAACTAAGCATTACGCATTGTCCATTCAAATCAAATTTTTAACTGTAATACAGGACAGGTCCTCCAGAGTGAGAGACGCTCTTTGTTACCGCTGTAGCCTTAAGACGAGGGTCCTGAACAGAGTATCCCACTCTATTAACTCATAATTCCCTAATAGGTTTTCTGAACTAGACCACTGCTTGTTAGTTCTTACTAGCTTTGTTTTAGGATATACTTCTAACTTCACACACAAGGCCCCTCTGACCCCCAAAGGAGGTATTTGTACTTCATAAAAATAAAACCGTGTCGGGGGCCCTAAAGTGGGTAGTCACTTAAAGCAGTTTTCTGATAGCTAATTTAAGTATTTTGGAGATCGTGACCTCACTGAAGGTGTTATGTATCTGAAGTCAAAGAAAATGACCCAATTTTCACCAGGAAGTCTGAAAATAGGCAGGATCCAAGGGTTAATCCAAGACCTGCTCATCTATGATCACCTTGTTGACTCTAATGCTTAGGGACATCACTACAACATGGAGCATCTTTTAACCCCAGACCAACAAGCCACCTTAAAGGGGTTGTCTAGTTTAGAAAACCCATTTTCATATACCCAAATTCTGGATTAATGGAGGGGGTGGGGGTCCTCTGTTCAGGATCCTCATCTAATCGCATCTAACCCTGGAGAACCTGTCCTGTCTTGCATTCCACAGACAACCCATTGATCTGAATGAGCATTGTGTAATGCTTAATTTCGCCTGTGGTGGTGCTGCAGAGAAATTAAACCCTTACAGCCAGGTTTCTCCACAGGTTATAGATGATCGCTGAGGGTCCACGCAAGGAGACACTTTGTAACCGGTAGGGATTGTCCATATCAGACAAACCCTTTAAAGGCGATTTTTCAAAAATTCCCCAAAAATACCTACAATCAAATGTCCTTTTTGTACATTTCGGGCTGTAAAGTCCCACAATTACTTGGTTAATTGGAGCGCATGCGAATTAGTCGTTAGATTCTCTCTTGTTGAAGGAATGAGTAGACGTTCTACAAGTTTTAACCCTCTCAATACCCGTTGTTCCCATTCTTATAAAGCTTTTCTAGAAAGCTGTAGCGAGGCTTTTCTTTGGCTGATGAATTATAAAGCATGTAGTGTAATGGGGGTGATAATTAGCTGCATATTGCAGGCCGGCCCCTTTGTGTGTCTGTCATGGGACCCATCGGAAGTGTGTTGTCAGTTAGAAGACAGATGGGCACATGTGCCGGGCTGCGATATTGCACAGGAAGCCGTACTTAAATAGGGCGATGTTCTCCAAGTAGCTTTTAGTATCGATTTTGCTTTTGCCATGGTGGATAAGGTAATGCACGGAAATGAAACCACATCAACCGTCTGGTGTCTGGAAGATGGTTCTCTAAACACACTCGCGTGGGCATCTTTACAGGGAGCGGTGGTAATAATTGCCAACCTGCACGGTCCACGGGGAATTGCAACACCTCTTCTTACACCTGTTTGTTTGATAGAATCATTGCCTTCTGTGCTGGGGGTTTTAATGGCTCTGGTTTATTATCCTATATAGAACTCGAGAATTTATATCCTTAATATAATGATGAAAAGAAAAACCGGTTACCCCTCCTGAATCAATGATGCAGGTGTCGAATCACACGTCTGCAGGGCGAGGGCATATTTTTAGTCCTACCAATATTTATATCCTCTTCAAGAATATTTCTACTTTTACATTTTTTTTTATTTTTAGTATTTTAATATTTTTTTTTAAAAAGTACCAGAAGCGTATAGATAGATAGATCCCTGACTAAATTATCCAAGACAACTGGGTTCATACATAGCGTTTTTGGTTGAAAGACATGGAAGTTTATCTATCGGAACAAAAAAAAGCATGTTAAAAACCCAGAGTGTGAACCCAGCCTTAGGCCAGATTTACACAAACGTGGGAAAACTCGGACGGACGAAAACGGGACGTATTCTATTTTTCAACGGACGCGTTACACGGGTCCGTTGAAACAACGGCCGTGTGAACGGCCCCATTGAGATACATGCGTCCGTGTGACAGCCGTTGTTTTAAGGGCCGTCACACGGATTTACTCTACGTTCGTATGAATTCGGCCTTACTGAATGAAAAAAAGGGGTGGGGGGGTATTAACCGTGTCCTATCCCCTCCCAGCTGGTTTTGTACTGAAAATTGAGAAAACGCACATTTATTCCCCCCCCCCCCCCGAATTTACATATATACTGTATAGCCATAGATCAATCTAACGTGGACATTGTTTGCAAGCCCAGTGTTTTGTTTTTTTTTAAATAACTTTTTTTTTTATAGAAAAAAAATAAACTTCTATAATTTTATGTCCAGACTCTCTCTGGCTACCCTCAATACTCAAATCTACTCTAAAAAAGGAATTTCAATTTGTATAATGTTGGTCTATATTTCCTAGTTTGGTCCTAATATCTATATAAATGTGGTTTTTTTTTTATCCCATTTTTATTATTCTTCTTTAAATGAAGAAATATATCTTATTTTTTTAGTTGTATATTTTTGTATATCAGTCATATAAAAATACATCTACGTTACCTAAACTTGAACGGTTATTTTTTTTTTTCCTTTTTTAGATTTATTGTTTTTTGACCTTTTTTTTTTTTTTAAATCGAAAATGTAATAAAAAATGTATTTATATCTATTAATTTTTGACCAATTTTTTTTTTTTTTTTCTTTTTTGTCTTATTTTAGCTAGTGAAGATGATTCAGTTGTCTCTGATTTACAAGTTTTTGCAACCATCGCTGCGGCGTGGTCTCTAGCTGAAGCTGATAGCCTAGAAGGTGCTAAACCAACATGTCACATTACCTGCTGCCCGAAACAGGCACCACGTGTCCGCCTATCACGCCGGACGTATAGCTGGGCACCTAAAACAAAGCCGGTAAGCGATGCACAATTGAACCATTTCTGCAGAATGACCCGCGTATTTTCCAGATGACCGTTACTTAATTCCACCCGTCCTTTTAACATTGATGCATTGATTGTAGTATGACTTTAAATTGACCACTATTTCTCCTCCACCCTCAGGTCTGTCCGCTGAAGGCTGCCATTGACCACCTTGACACTGAGGAAGTGGACATGCGAATGAAACTGGCGGAAATCCAGAGGCGATATAAAGAGAAGCAAAGGGAGCTGGTGAAATTGCAAAGGAGACATGACCATGAGTAAGTGGAAGTTGTCATTGATCTGCCAAACCAGATGAAATGGTTCAGACCTGTTACATTTTATATAAACTATGTAGATTGGTAGCATTGAGAAGAACAATAAGGTTTCGGGGCGTTCCATGTAGGGAAACCTCAATATTGTCTAAATTACACAGCCCGGAAGTAGCCAAGGGACCCAACTCTTGACACTAAGATGCAATAGACATCTGAATGGGTGGCATGTAGTCATGCCAATCTAGCCATAACCTTTTTTTTTTAACTGGCCCGTCAATAATGGACCATTCGATGGTATAATCAAACCAGCGATGAATAAAGAAGGGGACCTCCCACAGATTAGATAGAGTGGTTAGAGGATACTGGGAGTTGTAGTTGCACAGCAGCCATAAGTTGGAGACCACTGACCTGGTTGTCTAAATTCTAAACACATGGCTGCTTTCTTCTAAAAGCAGTGCCTCATCTGTCCATGGGTTGTCTGGTATTGAAGGTCTAATCCATTGAAGTGAATGTGGCTGCGTGGCAATACCTCACGTAACCTGTGAACAAGCGTGGCACTGTTTTAGAAAGAAAGCAGCCAGGTTTTGCTAACCCTGGATAACGCCCTTAAATCAAAAGTAGTACTTTACAAAATTTCACCGTTACATTTTTCACGCAAAGTGTATTTTTACTTTGCTTTTACTGATTTTGAGTTTTTCCCGTTCTAAGGCTAAATTCATAATTCTGTGGGTTTTCTATTACCAGAGAGCAGTGGATTGTGGGAGCTCAGATGAGCTATACAGATCTTAACTGTTAGGTCACATGTTTGACAGCGGTTAAGCTCCACCCTGATGTCAGTCTCCAAGGGCAACCATAAGAATTTTGAAAGCGATTGATTTTGTGCCCAATAAGACGCATTTTGATTAAGATTCTTCTCTCCATGTACAGCAAGGACGAGAGTTCTCGAAGTCCAGTCCGGCGGGGTCCAGGAAGGCCAAGAAAACGTCCACACTGTCGTGCCCTCTCCTCACACCGGCCGTACGAGAATAAGAAGACCAAGTAAGTTACCAGGAAAAATCTTTATAGTGTTCCTCTAAGATTTGTATTCACACCAGCCATGATGCGCAGTCCCTGAGGACTGTAATGGAAATATTGTATGGATATATATTGTCTTGAGCTCCCGGGAGAAATTGGAGTCTGTCTACGTTTCTTTTGAAGTTGTTTTTGCCCCTTTAATTTATCTACGTTTAGAGTCTATTCTAAATCTGCCGCTCAGCCCTTCACAGGTCCGGAGTATGACCAAATACTCTGTGTACACTCATTAAGACTGAGAGGAATGTGTTCGTCATCTCAATTCTACAATGCAAATATTGCCTTTGTTCATTAACCTGCACTTAACACCCATTTCAGCTTGGCCGTTTCGCTGTTGGGTTTGAGTACGGGATTTTGGGCGAAACTGAAACCTTAGAATTTCAAAAATTTTGCTAAATTTTTTATTTAAAAGGTCGAGTCTTCCTGTAATTCGAGCAACTCCTGAACTCCGAAAATCACCAGCATTGCTATTTCCTAAAGGGCATTTCAACCCAACCAAGAAAAGTCTTTGAGTCATCCTCCTCGTTCCCAATGCAAAATCTTTAACCGGTCCCCCCACCTACCATGTGCCATTTATAATAGCAGTGTCCTCTTATGTGGCAGAGGGGCTGTTGGGCACCCTCAAGTAACCGTGCCAGTGCGTCTGCTATTTATGCACCCCCTAGGGCTATGCCGTTGTATAGGACAGCAGACCCACTTGGTGGAATTGAATTGTAGTTTCAGATCACCCAAGAATTTTTGGTACACATTTTTTGTACATTTTTTTTTTTTGTAACTTCTCTGACCTAAAAATCAGGTTCCATCTGCTTGTCACGTGACGAAATACCACCAATGATGGATCATGGTCAAAAAATACTCCACACCCCCTTGTTCTCATTTCTTGATGATCTCCCATTAGATGCGTGTCCTCATGCTCATGTTGCCAAGAAGGGGGTGGAGGATCTCCCACAAAAGTGGCACACAGCACAGAATAGAAACCCCCCCCCACCCCGTCTGTGCCATGTAACCGCCTCTGGTCACATTACGGTGCCGCACACTGGTTCCAGCGCTCTGCTATTACCCATTAACCGCCTGGTGCAGCTATTCTCGCACTCACGGGCCCTGTATAATTGTCCTTCTCTGCTACAAATTGCCTCTCCCGGCAGGGCCGTTTGCATAAATCCTCCAAGCTAGTCCAAACACGATTGGAGAGTGTGTGCAATGCATCAAGCTCTATGATTTGGTAATAATAGTTAAATCTCTACTAAATGACTCCCTCAATTAAGACACAGGGAACAAAAAAAATAAATGTCGGAGTTTTATGGCAGAAAACATTAGCAAACGTTGTATGCTTGTAGAAAATGGAAAGAGTCTACAAAAAGATGCCGTGTTTTGCTTGGCAGTGCCACTGGGGCAAGGGGCAGCTCCGGTCTCCGGACCATAACGAAGGGGGTAGCAGGTTTTAGCTGAGCTGCTATTAAGGGACTTGCGAGTGTCTGGATTAATGCTGCCCAATTCCCCCCCCCCCCCCCTGGTTTCTCCGCTTTTCCCTCCTGCCTATTACACAAGCAGCTGTTTTACAGACTGTGGGCACAAGAGGCGGCTGAGTCATTAGTATTTAAAAAATAATCTGGGTAGCGGCATCTCGCCTTTCTCTGCTCTTTTTAAAGAGACACCTCTGTGTATTCATTAATATAGACAAATTTAATAGTCACCTATTTGCATGCACAAGTCAAGGGATTATATTGCATAAATTATTGTATAATTAATGGCTCTTAATTGGCCATCTCGGGCAAGGACAGCCGCAGAGGGTAGGGGGCTCCTGTAGATGATTGTAATGCGGGCCTCTCTCTCTAGGTTAAGCCAAAATGATGGCCCAGTACAGGGGTCTTAAAAATAATTCCTTGTAGTCAAGTGTAATCTTTGGTGGGAACCTGATCCTTGATGTTTAGTGCTTTTTTTCCTATCGCTCGACCCACACTGTGATAATAGGCCAGGTTGTAGTATCTGTGTCAGATGCTGAGGTGGTGGAGGCCCACTGGACCCACTTAACCCTCTAGGTACGTGTCTTGAACCAACCACATAGGCAGTATGTCCCTAATCATGTTTCCATTCCCAAAGTTCCAGATTTAACTGCTGGGAACCCCACCGATCCTGAGAACGATGGGGGGGGGGGGGTGGTACTAGAGTGCCCTATGTGAGTGGAGTGGCACTGCTCCTCCACGCCATTCACTTTCTATGGGGCTGACATCCTTTTTGAGTAAAATTGCTGCCCCAAATTGTTTTTGTAGCAGTGCACAGACCCCAGTGACCTCACGGGATGCCAACAGACGTCGTCGATAGCAGGAAGCCATACTTGATGCCATTCGTGACTTTGACTTACAATGCGGTCCAGATAAGGACACCCTACTTTATTACCTCAACATGCCCTAAGAAGACATTTTACAGACCCTTTAGATTCACTCGGAAGTTTGCAGTATTACTCCTATCATGTGGAAAATGAGGGTTACAAAAGGCCTTGCTTAGAATATTTCTTTACGGCACTTAGGTTGTGGTTTATACACGATGGATCTAGCTTCTACAAGTTGTCGATGGTGGTACTCTCTATAGTCACTCATTCCATACTGCCCTACACGATAAAGCGGCTGCAATCTCCCATCTGTATGGATGCAGGTTATACATCCCCAGGCCAAGAGCGGTGATAGTTGCTTAGCAACCCCGCTTCCTCCCCTAAGTTCTACCCTGCTGTTTGCTGAATTTGGACTCTGTGTGATATGTGGAAGACGGAAAATAAGGTGATGGCATTGCACAAACCTTTCATCCTCACCCATAAAGCTTCCGTTAGCCAGCCATCTTTACAAGGAGAAAGGCTCTTCCACTTTCCAGCTCGTCTTCCGGTACATATATGGATGGATGCACAGGGATACGTTCTTGACCACTGTGCATTATTTATGTACCCGTCATTTCTTAATGTATCGCCAGTAATGTATGCGCCACTTTATGGGGTAGCAATCAAGCGCTGGTAGTGCGAGTGCCCAGGATGACACCACAAACAAAGTGCCGCTTGCGTCATGTCTAAATATTTCATGAGCTCTAAAGCCCTTGGATTTGGGTTCTTGAAGGGTTAAATCATTCCAGCTGAGATTCCAGAGCGGATTTAAGAGGCTTTGATGGATCTGCCTGCGGGAGATGCTTTTACTACAGATTTAAAAAGCTGGCTAAAATCCGCTCTGTAAGAACCGCACTCGGTAAAGAAATCCCCCATGGTCAGACTGACCTCTAGTCTACCTCTTGGTAGCCCCCAACTCCGAAGTCCATCCCTAAATTCGATAGATTTGGCTCTCTGTGTTTGTTCTGTCAGTTTATCTAGTGGCATCATGACTATTGCAAAGTCTTGTCTTTCTGGTCCCGTCTTACCTTTCAGTTCTAGAAGTGTTTATGAAACCCTATGGAGATCTTTTTTGGGTTTGTTTGTATTTAAAGGAGCTGACCACATGATCGCTTCCATAGTGTAGAATCATTGTGGATGGTCTATGGTTTTAGACGAAACATCTGTAGATGTCGAGGTAGCTCCGAACGCTCTACTCGAAAAATTGGCTGCCGAGAAGAAGTTTCAAGCCCTTTTTAGAAGTGGTTTTTAAAATTGATCAAACCCTTTAAGAAATGGATTTACGCCACTATGGTCAATTACAACAGACGTGGGCTGCAGGACCCGTGGTGGACGCAAGCTATGGCCTCCAAGACTGCTCTCTTTCCCCCGTTGCGACCCCTCTGTTTTTGACTAGACTAAAGAATAGCTTAAACCCAATTTTATTGTTCTTTGGTGTGACTACTACCGTTGTTTTTAATCCGTAACATCCTACCACCTACTCACAATGATCGAAGCCAGCAATGTTTCATAGGAGGTGACAATCAAGTCCGCGATAGTGTTTTTACAGTAGGGACTAGAGGGCAGGAATTGTTTGGAATAAATTAGACCGAGATGTGGCTGAGTGCATTGCAATGGGGAATCCCCCGGCACCCCCCCCCCCTGTTTGCAGTTACATGGAAGTTGGCACATGGAGGTGAGATTAACAGCGGGCAGGGGGAACCACGCTCTTCCTGGCTGGAGACACATCTCTCTGTGCTGAAGTGTGTTGGGAAGTGACAAGTTTCAGATAGGCCGTTCATTTCATTCCTACTGTGCCCAGAAGGAAAGCAGGCTGCGAGCATGTACCCGCTTATGCACTTCATTGTTGTAGATGTTCCTGGCATACAGTATGCGTGTTGTTACGGAGGCATCAAGGTAGACCGAGGAGCGCCACATACATACATTTCAGCCATATAACCATTGATAACCCCATTGATTTCATTGACTTGACGCTTATATGAATTCTGGGAACAATCGCCTCCAAATTTCAGATGCCTTGAAGTCTGCTCGGTAAAAATCAAAGAGATCTCATGGGTTGACTGAATTTTTCTTGACGTTTCTTGGCATTGGTAATATTCAGCTACTTAATCATCTAGATATACTGAAAAGTTTCTAAGTATGGTTTTGTTTTGTTTTTGTAATTTTATCCAGGCCTTTGAGCAGAAGTTTAAGTCTCCTATGTGCAGAGCTTCGAAATGATGGAGAGCCCAAGAAGAAGAAGAGTAAAATATCAGAGGAGAGTTACAGTGATCAAGACCACTCGCAGAAGGGGGTAAGTTATACTGAAGATGAATGGCTAGTCATGGAGTGCTCACTTTTTTTTTTAGACCAAAATTGGACCATCATAGGTTGTCTTTCTTGTATATAAACATTGATCATCTTCTTTTAGGTTAAGATACATTGCAAAAAGCTGATATGCCCTCAGAACAAGCTGGCATCCAAACTGGCACGGAAGGTCTCCCAACTCAAGAGCAAGGCGCTAGGCTCTGGCACCAGCCCTTTTCACCGTAAGGAAGTTCTTCCAACTAGTAAGATGCAGAAGAAACTGCCTCGACACAAAGGGTCATGTTTAAAGGTCAAAGAAGGAAATGAAAGGAAAGGGCAGGAGAGACAGAGGCCAGAGGGAGCTGGGGAAGCAGGTGAGGAGGGTTATGTTGAACTCTTAATGCAGAGTAGCAGTGTTGTATGCAGAAGTTCAAAATGGGGTTGTGATTTGCGGCTCATTTTGTATTCAAATACTGGGGTGTACAGAGTATAGCGAGTCCGTAGACCTTTTGTGGCGAGTCCGTAGACCTTTTGTGGCGAGTCCGTAGACCTTTTGTGGCGAGTCCGTAGACCTTTTGTGGCGAGTCCGTAGACCTTTTGTGGCGAGTCCGTAGACCTTTTGTGGCGAGTCCCTAGACCTTTTGTGTTTTTTTGAAGAAATAGGCCAATAAGATCTAAAAATGTTGTTCTCCCTACAGATGAGGACAATGATGAGGACTCTGACAGTGATGATGGGGAGCAGGATCTCCCTGGGCTGTCCAACCATGACACCAGCTTATCCCATAATGCGCCTGGTAACTCCTCCCTGGTGGGTCCTTCTGCATCTGCGGTAGTGAAAATGGAAGCCAATCAAAAAGCAAAGAAGAAAATTGAAAGACAGGGACTATTAGGTAAGAATCTTTGAACTCTAGGCAAATTGCGGTGCTAAGCCCCATTCCCCAATACTCCCATCCTGTATTTTTATTGTACAATTTCTTAATGTTGTATGGTAATCCTTCTCTATTCCCAGGTTCATGCTGTATTACTAGTCCCGAGAGTGAAGTCAAGGTCCGCAAACGCTCTGCCAAGCTGGAAGCTCGAACTCACCCTGATAAGCTTCTTAAGAAAAAGTCTTTTAGTCACAAAGGAAAACCGGAGAATATGCGGCATAGAATACAATCGGACACCCGGGCTCTGACACCCAGCAAAGCTTTGTTTTGTACTCCTAGCCAGGGACTCAAGAAGGACAAAAAGAACAAAAACATCCAGGTAGGTTGACAAACGAAAGCAGTGTATCGTTCAATGGAGGTGGAGTCCCCAGTAGGTTTACTAACTATGAAATCTATGTTCACGTTCATTATCGTTTCTTCCCATTCTTCTAGCGAAAAAATGGGCTGCTGAGTCTTACCTTGAGCTCTCGATCCCCCAAGAACCTTGTGAAAGAAGGGATGAAGATGGGAAGAATGAAGTCCAAACAGGTATACGGGACCCTTTTTTTATTTTTATTTTTTTTTAACATTTTTGAATAAAGTAAAAACTGCTTAGCTATACCTTGTAATAACGATCTAGTCAAAGGGAACGGTATTGGGCACCTGTCAGTAGGTCACTTGCTATACTTTGTATACAGGACATTATGCTTGTGTCTCCTGTTTACCTAGGAGAAGTCTTTGTCGTTACGTAGACCTACTGACTGGAGGTTCAAGACTTCTTAGGTTGATTAAAGGCCCTCCAAAAAAAAATTTGTATTTTTTATATTCCAAAAATTAAAGTCTTGCAATTCCATGTTTCATCACTGGGGAAGGGTCCTATCTTTCTCTTCAAGTCCATTTTTAATAAACCAATTTTCTTGTCCTTTCCTCCAGGAAAGAGGTCGGGCGGTCAGTCGACTCTTGCAAAGTTTTGCTGTTGAAGACGACTTCCAGTTTGATGATAACAGCAGTTTCTCAGAAGGAGAAGAGGAAACCAGCTCGACAGCCAAGAACAAAGGTAAGATAATTGCGCCCAAAAAGTTGCCACCCACTGCAGTCTACAATGAGCAAGTCCTTTCTTATGGTCTATCCCCCTTGTATCCATAAACCTCTCTATGTAAATCTAGAATGGGAAAAGTGATTTTGTGATGTCATTGTCTGGTTCCAGCTCACATCTGCTCACTCTCTAAGACGGACTTGAGAGAAGGGTTACAGGTTCTGATACCGAAGGAGGACAACTTATTGTACGCAGCCAGTATTCGCAGTCTACAGCCCCCTGACATGTAAGTGACCACATATTCTAACCGCAATAATATTTGACTTTGGTCTTTGTCCCAATTATGTATTCCAGTGACTAAAATCAGATTTAGCACAAAACATCAAAGCTTTGGAGAATGGTGACTACTCGGCTGTTTTTTACTTTTTTTCTCATGGCAATTTTTTTGTATTTAAACTTCATTGCAGATACAGTGTTGTGATAGAGGGTGAGAGAGGAAATCGACCTCGCGTTTATTCCCAGGAGCAACTTCTACAAGAAGCTGTAAGTTCCTAATTTTATATATATATATATATATATATATATATATATATATATATATATATATATTCGTTAAATCAAATACAATTTAGTTGTAATAAAAATTGTCTAATTGTTATGTAAAGATGTTATAAATTTAATTGTTAAAAATATATTTTTATTTTTTTACATCTAAAATAAAGGTTGTGGATGTGAAGCCTCAGTCCACACGTTGCCTTCCACATGGGACTCGTGTCTGTGCCTACTGGAGTCAAAAGTCACGCTGCCTGTACCCAGGAAATGTGGCGAAAGGTACGGAGCTTCCTGTAAAATTATTGTTCAGTGTCGATCTACTAATCAATGAAGCTGCTACATGATAGAATGGAATTGGGTTAAAAAGGGAAGATTTTTTTTTTATTTTTTTTAAATTGTGAAAAAATAAAACCCAAATTATTTTAAATGTTCTAGTATAGAATTAATTCTACTGTAAGACAAATTATTCCCCCCCCTCGCAGCTGTTTCTACATTTTTTAGGCCACCTATTTATAACGCCGGCGCCTTCTCTTTACGTGCAGGCAAGTGTGTAAAATGGTACAGCAGACGACAATACAAGCAGTCAATTAGTTTTTGTTTTTTTGGCCCTTCTACCGTCTGTACCTTTTTTTGTTTTTCATATAAGAAAGGATACATCATGGACAACATGTAGTCTTGTATTATATCACATTCATCATCTTCAGATGGCTGTTGCCTGCTCGCTGTACAATCTCAAGCGCCCATTCCCGCTCAATATAGTAATTGACACTTCATAATAATAATAATCTTTATTTATATAGCGCCAACATATTCCGCAGCACTTTACAATTTAGAGGGAACATGAAACAAACAATATCAGACATTACATAGTGACAAAGTTGATTTACAATTCAAACAAGAGTGAGGACCCTGCTCGCAAGAGCTTACAATCTATGAGGAAGTAAAGGAGACACAAAGTGTAAAAGTGTTTGTTCAGTACAATGGTCCAGCCATCTTTTATACACCTGGGGTGGTAACATAAAGCTGCATGAGCCGATCACCAGCCAGTATCCGTGTAGGACAGACATGAAGTGCATTAGGGTGCAAGGAGTGTGAGGGAATCTTATTCTGATGACTAATGGGGCCAAGGAAAGGAGTCAGATTAGGGAATGTTATAGGCCTGTCTAAAAAGATGTGTTTTCAGGGCACGTATAAAACTGTGGATATTGGGAATTAATCTGATTGTCTGGGGTAGCGCATTCCAGAGGACGGGTGCAGCACGAGAAAAATCTTGGAGACGGGAGTGGGAGGTTCGGATTATGGAGGATTTTAATCTAAGGTCGTTGGCAGAACGTGGAGCGTGAGTAGGGTGGTAGACAGAGGAGAGGGAGGAGATATAAGGAGGTGCAGCACTGTGGAGAGCTTTGTGGGTGAGAGTAATAAGTTTGAATTTTATTCTGAAGAGGATGGGCAACCAGTGCAGTGACTGGCACAGGGTAGAGGCGTTGGTGTAGCGGTTGGTCAGAAAGATGAGCCTGGCTGCTGCATTGAGGATAGATTGGAGAGGGGAGAGTTTAGTGAGGGGAAGACCGACTAATATTAAGTTACAGTAGTCAAGACGAGAGTGAATCAGGAGAGAGGATGTACAGTCCGATTTAGCCGACAAGGGATCATTTGAGACTTTAGTAAGGGCAGTCTCTGGAGTGTAGAGTGCGGAAACCAGATTGTACGGGGTCTAGAATGGAGTTAGTGCTGGATGGGTCAAGATTTTTTTTTATTTTTTTTCAGTAATGGGTTTATAATGTCATGTTTAAAAGAGGAGGGAAAGATACCAGAGGAAAGAGAGAGGTTAAATATTTTAGTCAGGTGACTAGTGACAGCTGGGGAGAGGGACTGGAGGAGGTGTGAGGGGACAGGGTCACTAGGGCAGGTAGTAAGACGAGAAGAAGAGAGGAGCCTCGAGACTTCTTCTGTTATGGGGTCAAATGCTGAAAGTGAAGAAGAGGGAGTGCGGGAGGGAAGGGGATCGATGTTACTAGGGAACTGGGAGATGATATCATGCCGGATGTTGTCAATTTTAACTTTAAAATAAATGGCCAGGTCTTCAGCACTGAGATCTGTGATCGGCGTCTGCACTTTAGGACTAAGGAGGGAGTGAAAAGTATCAAAGGGGCGTTTTGGATTATTAGATAGTGTGGAGATAAGGGTGAAATAGACTTGTTTGGCGCGGTGAAGGGCAGAGTTGTAAGTTTTGAGCATAAATTTGTAATGGAGGAAATCTGCAGCCAAATGTGATTTTCTCCACAGACATTCGGCACATCTCGAGCACCGCTGAAGAAAGCGGGATTGAGGTGTGTGCCAGGGTTGTCTTTGTCGGGTGGTTCGGAGTGTAGTGGGGGCTGCTTCATCCAATGCATTTTTGAGCGTGTTATTGTAAAGTTTGGCGGCCAGATTGGGACAGGAGAGGGAAGAGAGTCTACAGTCCTAATTGTCCCCTGTCTGAGTTGCAAAGTGTTAATGGCCGGTAGATTTCTGTATGTCTGATACGTAGGCATGACCTGAGTAGGCAGAGAATTTTTGATAGTGAGGCTGGATTCACACGGGCATGTTCGGTCCATAAAGGACGGAACGTATTTCGGCCGCAAGTCCCGGACCGAACACACTGCAGGGAGCCGGGCTCCTAGCATCAAAGTTATGTACGACGCTAGGAGTCCCTGCCTCGCTGCCGGACAACTGTCCCGTACTAAAACATG